>NC_079499.1:34442024-34745055 GCF_030052815.1 Hevea brasiliensis | reverse complement strand
GCAGAAGATAGGATTGCAAAATTGGAGAAAATGGAGATTCTACCCTCATTGGGTTCTGAACCTACTCCAACCTATGAATCCTGCCTTCAGGGCAAAATGACTAGATCACCCTTTGTAGGACAAACGCTAAGAGCTGAAAAAATTTTGGAGCTAATATATAGTGATGTATGTGGTCCATTTAAAGAAATGGCTAGAGGAGGTTTTTATTATTTTATTATCTTTGCTGATGATAAATCAAGATTTGGATATTTGTATTTCATGAAATACAAACATGAATCCTTTGAAAAGTTCAAAGAATTTAAATCTGAAGTAGAAAATCAAACAAAAAAAAGTATTAAAGCTCTTTGATCAGATCGTGGAGGTGAATACTTGATTATTGAATTTGATGAATACTTGAGAGAGCATGGCATTGTTTCCCAGCTGACTCCTCCAGGAACAACACAGCTGAATGGTGTATCTGAAAGGAGAAATCGTATCCTATTGATATGGTATGTAGTATGATGAGCTATACTGATATGACAATCTCCTTTTGGGGATTGTATTAGAATCAGCTTTGCATATTCTGAACAGAATTCCATCAAAATCAGTATCTTTCATACCTTATGAGATATAGCATGGAAGAAAACCAAGTCTTAAGCACGTTAAGATTTGGAGTTGTCCAGCTTATATCAAAAAGCTGAACAATGATAAATTGGAAATCAGATCAGAAGAGGGTCAATTTGTTGGATATCCAAAAGATAGTTTTGGATATTATTTTTATTTTCCCACATCACAAAAGGTTGTGGCAAGTAGAGATGCCACATTTCTTGAACAATAGTTTGTTCAAGAAGGAGGCAAAGGAAGGAAAATAGAGTTAGAATTGGAGAATTCTGACCAACCAATAGATCAGATAGATATAGATCCATCTAGTCAACCTACACCTATTGATGAAACATCTACAGCTATTCCTCATAGAACAACCAAGGTATCTCACCCACCAGTGAGATATAGTTTCCTTTATGAAGAAGAACAAGAGTTGTCTACTCATGAAGAAGTAGATCATGAAGATGATCCACTTACCTATGAAAAAGCTATATCAGATATAGACTATTCAAAATGGATTGATGCTATGAAATCCGAGAATAATTCCATGTATAAGAATCAAGTTTGGGATCTTGTTGACCCACCTGAAGGTATTGTACCTATAGGGAACAAATGGGTTTTCAAGAAGAAAATTGGTTCTGATGGAAAGGTAGAGACCTATAAAGCAAGGCTAGTAGCAAAAGGGTTTCACCAAAGGTAAGGAATCGACTATAAGGAGACTTTCTCGCCTGTTGCCATGCTTAAATCAATTAGGATTCTATTAGCAATAGCTGCATACTATGATTATGAGATTTAGCAGATGGATGTCAAAACAGCTTTTCTCAATGGATACATTGAAGAAAACATTTTCATGGAACAACCTAGGGGTTTTGAATCCCAAGATGGTTCCAAAGTATGCAAGCTAAAGCGATCCATTTATGGGTTGAAGCAAGCTTCAAGGAGTTAGAACATCTGTTTTGATAAAGCCATTAAGTCATTTGGTTTTATAAAAAATGAGGATGAGCCATGTGTATATAAGAAGGTTAGTGACAGTGCTAACAATTTCCTTATCTTATATGTGCATGATATTTTGTTGATGGGTAATAACACAGGTATGTTGACAACTGTAAATGTATGGTTGTCAAATACATTCTCTATGAATGACTTAGGGGAGGCAACCTATATTCTTGGGATTTGCATCTACAAAGATAGAGCGAAAAGAATAATTGGTTTATCCCAAAGTCTATACTTGGAAAAGGTGTTAAAGAGGTTTAACATGCTTAATTCCAAGAGAGGATTGTTACCAGTAAGACATGGTGTCCACCTTTCTAAAGAGATGTCTCCAAAGACACTTGAAAAAAGAGATAAAATGGCTAGGATTCCATATGCTTTAGCTATTGGAAGTTTGATGTATGCAAAGTTATGTACTAGGCTGGATATCGCATATGCTGTTAGTTTGACTAGCAGGTATCAATCCAATCCAGGTTTGGAACACTGGATAACTGTCAAGAATATCCTTAAGTACTTAAGAAGAACTAAGGATTTATTCTTGATATATGGAGATGCTGACTTACAATTGGATGGTTATACTGATTCTGATTTCCAATCAGATATCGATGATAGAAAGTCTACCTCTTGATATGTGTTCATTTGTAATGAAGGTGCAGTCAGTTGGAAGAGTTCCAAATAGAGTACGACTACAGATTCCACTACCAATGCTGAGTATATTCTTTGCATCGAATCTTTGCATCGAATCTTTGCAAAGAAAGCTGTTTGGATAAAGAAGTTTGTGACAAAACTTGCAGTAGTTCCTTCGATTGAGTCAGTAGTTCCACTTTACTATGACAACAATGGAGCAGTTGTACAAGCTAAGGAACCCCGGTTTCACCAGAAATCCAAACACATAGAAAGGCGCTGCCACATTATCAGAGAAATAGTTGAGCGAGGCGATGTGGCTATGCAAAAAATAGCATCAGCTGAAAATCCAGCTGATCCATTCACTAAGCCTATGTCACAAACTCAGCTAGACCGACATCTTGCGAATATGGGTCTAAGATATTGTAATGAATGGCTCTAGTGCTAGTGGGAGATTGTTAATAGTATGTCCTAGAGCATATCATTTAGTATATATCTTGTACATATTTTATTAATAAAAGGTATTCACTTTTCCATTTACATAATATATTTATGTGTAATAGAAAAGGTTCATTGATATTTTGTTAGAAATTATATTCTTAAGTTGTTAAGAATATGAGTGACAGTATTTCTAGCACAAAGAATCATAAATTGGTTCACAATCGAGGATACTTCACAATAAGGACATGACTTATCCAGAAAGATTGTAATCATGTTTGTTCCTAAATTATTTATATGAGATGTAAATAAGATGGAATGGTGAGTCTCATGCCATATAACAAACATGATAGGCACTTATACATAATAAGTAGGCCGAACCAGTGACACTTATGACAAGCATATGGAGTTTACTCTTGTCAATGTATTGTCATAAATCATATCAGTGCATATAATCTTTAGACCTGAGATAGCACAGTTATCTTGTATATAGGTGGTTTGAGTTTAATACTGCTTTCATACTTGTACTGTGTATGGGTATATGGGCATGTGTTGGCTCCTACTAGTTATATATGGAGGTAGGTATTGATCAAGATGGAATCTGTTACCCTAAGTAAATATGGATAAAATCCTATGTTCATTTAATTGTTCTTGATGTTTTAAGTTTCTAGCCAGGACAAATAGACTTATTCAGAAAAGAGTTTCTAATGAGAAAATCTTTTTAATCAAGAACTGGAATTAAAAGAGAACATAATATTCATAGCAAATGGAGTTTGACATAAACCATGACTCCAGCTCTGTAACACCCCTCACCTGTCTACAATGCAGCCGAGTAAGGCATGTCACACGGAGTGCCGGAGCACCTGATCTTGTCTGATTTCATTATAGTTCTAGATTTACTTATTCAAAAACTTTATCTAAGGTTTAGGCTATTTTTACCGTTTCTCGAAATCTGATTAATTTGGAAAATTAAAAAATTACCCTTATTGGAAAATTCAAAATCTGACTGTTTATCTCATACTGGAATCCTTACTGGTCCTTCAGTCTCTTTTACCAATTCCAACTCTGTTAAATTACCCTTTGTCTGGGTATTCTGCATGTATCTCATACAAAACTTATATCTTGATATCATCATGCTTATTTAATAAATATCACTATACGCAAACTCCATTAAGGGAAGGTATCTATTTTTGCTTCCAGAGAGAGTAGCACTACAACTTCTACATATATTTTCAAATACCTAAATCATTCTTTTCTGACAAAAATATCAAAATAATTATAAGACTCTATATCAATATCTAGATATCCTTACTCAGTTCAATATACTGGTGTTCTACACTTTTTCCCTTACAGTATTTCATAGGGTGCCGTTTGTATGCTAGCATGACACTTATTATTGTATAGAAATTCTATTAGTGGGAGGTATCTGTCCCATCTCCCCTCGGATTCAATGACACAAGTTCTCAGTATATTCTCGAGGGCTTATCACATATTATAGGTTATTATTATCATTTCATTTCATTGTTTACAGGAACTCAATGAGTTTCAAAATTTACCTAAATTACTCGTTTTGACTGTCCATCCGTCTGAGGATGATAAGTCGTACTAAAATCTCTAAGTTTATAAAAATTACTATGGTATAGGTAGTTCACATTAATGTAATTGAGTCACTGACTTTAGCTACTTTACAAGTGTAGTCTTTCAATAGGTTAGTTCTGAAGTTTTAAATTTCTGACTAAAATTTTCACATTTATTTCCCGTAATAGTACTCTATTTGGGTGTAAATGTATCAAATTATAGATTACTTATAAATATTCTTAGTTTATTATACCACAAGGAAGCACTTAGCTCTATACAATAATCCCATGTCGATACTGTAATCTGCAGCTTACAATTCAAACATCGAGAATATTACATAGTCACTACGTTATAACCTCATGAACTAGGTTTTCTACTTTTTTTTCTAATGCCCTCTGTGACTCTGAGTCCATATTTTAACTTTGAATAATCAAAAGTAAACAGATCTGCATAGTGTCACCTCGACTCTTATGAATGCAATGCATGTATGCACACTAGTTCTTTTTACTTAGCTTTGCCTAGGAATGCCTAAACCGTGCTCTGATACCACTAAATATAACACCCCTCACCCGTCTACAGTGTAGCCGAGCAAGGTGTGTCACACGGAGTGCCGGAGCACCTGATCTTATCTGATTTCATTATAGTTCTAGATTTACTTGTTCAAAAACATTATCTGAGGTTTAGGCTATTTTTACTGTTTATCAAAATCTGACTAATTTGGAAAATTCAAAAATTTTAATGACAATCCAGCAGAGTGCCGGCAGTAATTTAGACTAACAGTTCTTCTGAACCTGCCAAAAACAAATTCAATATATACTTAAATTCATAACTCAGATTTTCTCAAAGCATTCTCAATAGTTTCTCGAACTCAGATTTAGTCTCAAAATTTCTCAAACTCAATCTCATTCAGAATCATTATGATTAAATAATCAACTCAAATATCAGAATTCATATATTTCATTAACTTATATAATTTGCCAACTAAATTACATAAGTTTGTCAAGTACAGGATATACAAATAATTTACAATATACTTAGAATGAACAAAATACATAACATGCATTGCTGAGGAGGTGACAACCTTGAATTCTTTTGACACTTCTGCAGATCTGAACTCCAAAATCTCAGTCGAAATACCTACGTGAGGAAACAATTCGATCGCGCTAAGCATTTCTACTTAGTGGTGCAATAATAAAACAAGGAATAATATATACAAATAAAGAAAGAAATAAATCATAATGCGGATATCCAGGAATCAATTACTCTAACTGTATTGTATTTTAAGTCTCTATGGTTCTGTAAATTGTATTTTTGTTATGTTTCTATTGCTAATCTCTTTTACTCATTTCATTCAATGCTTAATTTAATTGTACTGAAATTTCCATATACTTAACTTAACATAACTGCCTGAATTGAATAATGTTTTAATTGACTGCCCGTATAGCCTATACACTGACCAGACAGGATAAACGGATATACTAGCACTGGGTACCTAGTATGTCGGGCCGTCACACCATCGGTCACAAAGTATCTCCCGGTGTGCAAACAGTGTGGCTAAAAAGCCATATAATCAATCAGGCATTAAGCCGAGTATAATAACACAATCCGTATAGCCATAGACTATTAAAATCATGGTATCGTATAATAAGCCAGAAAACACAGTACGGCATGATGCCATTTACAAAACAGCTATCAGAATCCTATTGGCATGCCAACCTATCCAAACTAGTCAATTAGGTAAACTAAGGCATAGTACAAGATTAAATATTTATTTTTAGGGTTTACTAGTCATTATACAATTTAGTGCACAATGAAAATGTCGACCATTTCATACATAATGCATAAGTTGATTCTAGTATCAATATGTCACAATTCACATTTCAATATGCTGCCAGTATAGTGCAATTTACAATTCTCACAAGTTGGCATTTAATGCCAAATTATTTCTAGGCTTCATTGCATATTATTATCAATTTTTTAGTTTTAGTGTGCTAGATTAGTCTAGCTTAATGTCCTATTTCTCTTAGTTTTTAGCTTCTGGTCAAAGAAGCAAAATTGTAGCTATATGTCTTATTGAACTTTTGGCACAAATTTCAAGTCATTCTAAGTTGTATAGACCAAGATATGGTCAATTTACTAAAGTTGGACAGATTGCATCTTTAGTGCAAAATTTGGTTAATTTTAGGTCAAATTCAGTTCTGGCAGTTTTGGTGCCCTAATCTGGGCAAGCAATTTGACTTGGTTTTGGTCATTTATGAGCTTTGGTGTCTTCATAGGAATTGTAGCTCTATGTCTAATCTTTCCATGGTATAAATTTCAGATCATTGGACCTGTTTTGAGTTAGTTATGGTCATTTTAGTGACTACTGTTCATATGGTCAAATTCTAGGTTGCAATGGTTCTAGACAGTTTTGTTACCTCAACTTGTGCAAGCAATTTGACTTAGTAAATGACATTTCTGCGTTATGTGATCTTCACTAAAGTTGTAGCTCTATGTCTAAGCTTTCCAATGATATAAATTTTAGGTCATTTGGACCTATTTTGAGTGAGTTATGGCCTAAATACTGGCTACTGTTTAAATGGTCAGATTTCAGGTTTGCAAGGTTGCAAATCCGGATTTGGTCATTTCTCTAGGTCATTTCTAGGCAGAATTTTGGCATAACTTCCACATGAAAATTGGCCCATTACAAGTCCAAATTTACCTCCAATTGGCCTCATACCAATTAGGGTCATACATTTTTATTTATCGCTCAAATTATTTATTATTTTCAAAGCAACACAACCTGCACATGAAATAACACTTCCAATTGTCATTCCTCCTCCTCCCAAAACTACAATTCTGAATTCATGGCACTTCTATATCATTCATCACATCTCAATTTTGTCAATTTGGGCAGTTTATACAAGTGCTCAAAGTACATTATACAGCCTTTAGTCAATAAGTCAAAACCAACCTAATATATACATGAAATAACTAACTAATACCTAGTAATTTTTAGCATGTACTTCCACTAATGTAACAACATACTAAATTAATTGTCATATTCATTAAATTAATACTCTTCCATGGAATTCAAGGCTGCCGAAATTTACAATTTACCAAGGCCCTCAATATTTCTTTAAATCTAATTCGAAAGCTTAATTCCCAATTTACTCATGAATTTAAATTACTAACCTTGCCATTTACGTCAATTCACACTAATTTCCCATCAATTAACATCAATTACAAGTGAGAATAAGTTCCTCACCTTTCCTTTCCATGGCTGCCACAAGTTACACCCAACAATTACTCAAGTAATTCTTAAAATTTTTCAACCAAAATGCTTCCCACAACCTGAACACAAACTTTAGTTAAGCAAGGGAATAAAAACTAGCACTAACCTTGTTTTGAAGCTTGCTAAACCTTGATATTTTCTCTCCTTTTTGCTGCCTACTTACTGCCCATGATGTGAGGACCACTTTTAACGAAGGGGGTTTGAAGAAACATGGCTTGAATTAAGGTGCATGGAGGTTTGTTCAAGCTTTGGCTATGGAGTATCAATGGAGATTCAATCGGCTGGAGTGTTTAAAGGTTGAAGATGACTCAAGGTTCTGTCCAAAATAATTTATATAGATCCCATAAGTTGAGGTTAGTGGAGCACTAACTTAGATTAAATGATTAAATTACTTAAAGTTCTAGAATTTGCATTTATACCCCATTTCTTCTACTATTCATATAATGTACCATAGTTTTATTTTTCATGACATCTTCAAACTGTAATACCACTTATTTTTAATGGACATTGAGGTCAAAAAGCAATTCTAGGTGTCAAATGACCAAAATGCCCCTTTGAAGGTTGTATTCCTGATTTTTCAGTAACACCGATTTTTGTTGGTTTCTTAATTTTTCATTTTTCTTTGTATTAATTCATTAATTTTTCTTTCACATTTCTAATATTAATTATACCTCAATAGACCTTTATTTATGTCTCGAAATTTAATTCCGAGTAATCCCCGCGGTCCTGAGGTAGTCAACAGTCCCCGCCGCAACTTCCCGATGCGGTCACCCATCACTACGGTGCCGGCTCGTTTAACTTAGTCACATTTTATCTCTTTTATTTTTCCTTTATTTTTCTCATTACATATTTCATTATTTTATGCTTCCTCACTGTCAATTAAGTGTAGTTCCAGACATTTTGACTTTCTGAGGCAGACATTAGCCATCAGAATAGTAGGACATACGGACTACGAAAATGAGGGTGTTACAACTCTTCCCCTCTTAAAAGGAATTTCGTCCCTGAAATTCATCGAATTTAAACAATTAAGCTTATCGTTATATCATAATTCTATTTACTTTCCTATCATTGCTTTCTTTTGCCTTTAGTATTTCTATTCATGAAAGTCTATTATTCATTAGTTCTCTGTTTTCTCATACTGGAATCCTTACTGATCCTTCAGTCTCTTTTACCAATTCCAACTCTATTAAGTTACCCTTTGTCTAGGTATTTTGCATTTATCTCATACAAAACTTATATCTTGATATCATCATGCTTATTTAATAAATATCACTATACACAAACTCCATCAAGGAAGGTATCTATTCTTGCTTCCAGAGAGAGTAGCACTACAACTTCTAAATATATTTTCAAATGCCTAAATCATTCTTTTCCAAAAAAAAAATATCAAAATAATTATAAGACTCTATATCAATGTCTAGATATCTTTACCCTACTCAGTTCAATATACTGGTGTTCTGCACTTTTTCCCTTACAGTGTTTCATAGGATGCCGTTTGTATGCTAGCGTGACACTTATTATTGTATACAAATTCTGTTAGTGGGAGGTATCTATCCCATCTCCCCTCGGATTCAATGACACAAGTTCTCAGTATATTCTCGAGGGCTTATCACATATTATAGGTTATTATTATCATTTCATTTCATTGTTTATAGGAACTCAATGAGTTTCAAAATTTACCTGAATTACTCGTTTCGACTGTCTATCCGTCTAAGGATGATAAGTCATACTGAAATCTCTAAGCTTATAAAAATTACTGTGGTACAGGTAGTTCACATTAATGTAACTGAGTCACTGACTCTAGCTACCTTACAAGTGTAGTCTTTTGATAGGCTAGTTCTGAAGTTTTAAATTTCTGATTAAAATTTTCACATTTATTTCTCGTAATAGTACTTTATTCGGGTGTAACTGTATCAAATTATAGATTACTTACAAATATTCTTAGTTTATTGTACCACGAGGAAGCACGTAGCTCTATATAATTGTTACACCATACTCCTCGTAAGATGTAACATGCTCCCGTAGTACACCTAATGAATTACCGTACTTTGCCTACCAGTAACCCATTAAATATACTACAAGGGATTTTGAAACAATTTTCTTACTTTTGTTAAGTGGTGAGCGTTTCTAAATAGATATTAAAACATTTTATTAAAGTTTTTGGATATTTAAAAATCTCCGCAATTTTTATAAAAATTTCGGTAGAGTGTTGTCTGTGTTTTGAGAAAACAGTTCTTCAAAACCTGAAAATAAAGACACTCCCAATATTTTTCTCAATAACTTCTTTAAATTTCACAATCAATCTCAGCCAATTTCTTAAGTCTCAAAATTCAAACAATCCTCATTTCACAAACAACACAAGCAATTCAATACACAGTTTAAATTAAATCAAACATTGAAATATATCATTAAGATAACAAAATGAATATTTACATTCATGGGAGTATTAAAATTTAATAATGCAAAACTTTATAAGTATATAAAGTCTCAAGATAATATTACAATAATTTGTATTTGATTACAATCGACATATATATATATATATATACATATATGTACATACATACATGTATGTATGTACATATATGTATATATATATATATATATGTCGATTGTAATCAAATACAAATTATTGTAATATTATCTTGAGACTTTATATACTTATAAAGTTTTGCATTATTAAATTTTAATACTCCCATGAATGTAAATATTCATCATGTATGTACATACACATATGTACACATATGTACATACATGTATGTATGTACATACATGTATATACATGTATGTACATACATACATGTATGTACATATGTGTACATATGTGTATGTACATACATACATGTATGTACATACATGTATATACATGTATGTACATACATACATGTATGTACATACATGTATATACATGTATGTACATACATACATGTATGTATATACATATATGTATATATATATATATATATGTCGATTGTAATCAAATACAAATTATTGTAATATTATCTTGAGACTTTATATACTTATAAAGTTTTGCATTATTAAATTTTAATACTCCCATGAATGTAAATATTCATCATGTATGTACATACATGTATGTATGTACATACATGTATGTATATACATACATATGTACATACATGTATGTACATACATACATGTATGTACATACATATATGTATATATATATATGTATATATTACAAAAGAGTTGGTACAACTGCTCAAAGGAAGTCATTATAGAATTACATCAAAAGCTAATGTACAAGGGTATACCTATGATATACCCGAAGATAATCTCACTATATCTTTTTAGAAATCTTACTCAGTTGCTTTATTATTCCTTTCACCTGCGATAGCATACAAAGCTATCGCTGAGTGGTGAACTCAGTGGTGCACAAACTAATAATTTAAAACTTAATACAAATTGTAACACCTCTATTTGTATAGCCTGGTATATTTCACTGTTCCAGTGACCGGTGTCGGTTCGGACAATTAAGGAGATTAGAACCACACTTAAGACAACTAGAGAAGCCATAAATACAAATAATTAGTAATTACCAATTAGTTAAGTATAAATAAGAAAAACAAAATATAAGAAGTTAAACGAGCCGAGAGTCACAGCGATGGGTGACCTTCTCGGGAAGGACTGCGAAGTTATTTTAAACTCAAATTTCGAACTGTAAAATGTGACGCTGTTGTCCTTAGGACCCTTATGAACACAGTGGAAAAGAGAAAATCACGAAAAAGAACTGTTAAGTCAGTCAAATAATTAGGTTAGGGAGCTGGAAGAAATATTGAATTATTTGCAAACCGGGATGAACCGGCGAGGGGCAATTTGGTCAATTGACCCCGAGGGCTGACTCCTGACCTAACTGTCAAATAAAATCGGAGAAAAGAAAATTTCAGAATCGAGAATTAAATTAAAGAACTAATAAAAAAAAAGAAAATGAAAAAGTGTAGGTAGATGACATCATGCATAATGCCATAAAAGTAATAATTAATATATTTAATTAATTAGATTTTTTTTGGGTCTTCCATAAGTAAATAAAAGAAAAGAAAAGAAAAAAAACAAAAAAAATTATTGTCTTCCTTTCTCCCATTGCCGCCTCACTCTCTCCCTTATTTCTCCATGAAAATTTCTCCATTAAAGCTTGTCTTCAAGCTTTGAAAGTCTTACAAATCCCAACTTCTTCCATAATCACTCTATAAAACCTTATTCCCTTCCCTTGAGAAAGAAATTTAACAAGAAAGAAAGAAGAAAAGAGGAGAAAAATTGAAGATTGGATATCAAAGTTGAGGTAAGCAAACTAAATTGAAAATTTTAGTTTATTGGTTATGTTTGTGGTTTGAGTAACCTAGAAATTTAATTAAAATCAAAAGAAAACATTTATAGAGGACCAAAGGGAATTTCGGCCAGCCATGGATGTATGAGAGTATGATGTGTTTTGAATGAATTAAATGTGTTAGTAAGCCTGTATGAAAGTGGTAGTAAGATTGAAATGCTTAAATGTGATTACATGCAACAATTTAGTGTGGTTAGGGTTTGGAGACCTAGGGTTTTGAGGCAAAAATTTGGAGAAATGGGTAAATGATATGTTTGACCTATTGTGAAGTTAAAAATGGTCATTTGGGACCAAATGAGTTGTGTTGGAATGGTTGGAATTAAAATCAAATTCGGAGGGAGTGTGGTCATGCTGGTGGCAGCATGACCAAGTCAACTTTGAAGGACCAAAAATGAAATTTTACAAGTCTAATTGATATGGGACCAATTGGGGATGAAAATAGACATAAAATTACACAATTTTCATTGAGGAACCATGCCCAAAAAGTGAAAAAAAACCTAGAGAACAAATTGACCAAAGTTGGAAAAGTGTAGGCTATCCTGTACAAACTGACCAAATAAACAATGTTTGTTCATTTGGTTATAACTCGAGCTAGGCAGGTACAAATGACCTGAAATTTTACCGGTGGTTAGATGGGATATAGACCTAAAACTTTCATGAAGAATATAGACCCAAATTCTACCATAAACCAAGTCATTTGTCCACCCCAAGTTGGTGACCCAAAACTGCCAGCACCAAAATTGCCCAGAAAATCTGGGTTGTGTCCAATCCGGCAGCCATGGTTCAAATGGCCATAACTTGAGCTACAAAACTCCAATTGGAGTGATTCAAAAAGGAGAATAAACTTAAGACAATAGGGAACATTTTCTATGAAGAAAGGTTTTCCAAATTCTAACAGTAAAATGACCAATGGAACAGTGCAACTAGGGACACCAAAACTGAAAATTTGACAATTTTGCCTAAAGGACTTAAGCTTTGAGAAAATGACCAAAACCAACAAATTTAATGACCAAAATGTGGTATGTGGGTGAAGTTGGAGTTCCCATACCTATTAAGCCTTAAAAAGTCAATAATTTGACTTGAATAGTGTAGTGAATAGTAACCCGAAATATAAAAACCTCGAGAACGTCGAATTTAACACATTAAAGCTAGGTAAAAGTGAAGTTAAATTTATTTTTAGATTTATGCTAAGTTATGGTACTGAAACACAATGAAACTGTGTGTTTCAGCTGAAAAAGACTTGAAAACTCGGAGAGACTGAGTCAAGGCCTAGAGGCGACTCACGTCAGGTCTGTGCACAGTAATTTTTGTTTAAATATATGATTCTTGAAAGTTTGATTTTTTTTTTTAGTTAATTATGAATTGTGTTGCCATTTATGATTGTGAATATGACTTTGAAAATTGATCAGATTTCTCATAAATTATTTGAATAAATTGTTTTGAATTAATTTTGTGTTCACACTTAGCATAACAATATCACATTATTCCTCCTCTATTTATGGGGTTGAGATCGTTTATTTTCCTCCCTCTCTGGCTTGCCAGTTGAGGTTGAGATCGGATGAGTACTCATTAGCTAGCTAGCCACCTCCCTCATTGATTTCGATTAATGGGGTTTTAGATTGCTTTGTCGTAGTGTACAACACGGAATTGATCGGAAATTTTGTGTCACGGCTTAAGTTGTGTATGATTTTGGCAACACTGTGTTTATTAAATTATTTGACTAAATTGTGTTATTCTGAGTTTTGATAATTGTGAAATGTGATTGAGAAATATTTAAATTGTGTTTTGGCAATGAATGATTTATGTATCTTATTTTAAATTTTTATTGTACACCACTGAGTATTTTTATACTCAGCGATAGCTTATTTTGTTATCGCAGATAAGAGCAAGGAAAAAGCAGCAGAGTGAGCTGCTATTGAATTGAGGACTACACGAATCTTTTGTACGGGTATTATTTTATACCCTTGTGGTTAATTTTGATGTAAATATTATAACGCTTTATGTATTAATGTAAAGTTGAGCAGTTATAAAATAAATTGTAATAATATTATTTTTGAATTTCCTTCTGTAAATTAATATTTGTACTTGTGAATTTCATACTTTATGCCCTATGAATGATGTTATTAAATATTTTGAGATGATAAATTTTGATTTGGATTGCGAAATTATTTTGAAGTGAATTGAATTGAGTTGATTTGAGATTAATTGAAGGTTGGGAGTTGAGAAAATTATTGGAAGTGTTTTTTTTTAGGTATTTGAAGAACTGTTTTCTCCAACTACAAACGGAACTCTGTCAAAATTTTTATAAAATTTGCGGCAAAATTAAAATGGACAAAAATTTTTACTAGTATTTAAACTTTGAATAAATGGTTTTTAATTCCTACCAAAATGCTCATCACTTCCAAAATATAAGAAAATTGTTTTAAAATCCCTTGTAAGGTACTTAATGAGTTATCGGTAGGTGAAGTTCGGTAGTTCATTAAGTATTCTACGGGATCATGTTATGCCTTACAGAGGGGTAAGGTGTGACATGTTTTAGTGGTATCAGAGCATGGTTTTTCAATAAATTTTGACTATGTGTATGAATATTTCTTTGATAAGTACAACTGTTCAAGTGTCTTTAATTGATACATATGACGTATTTACATCATGAATATGCACTAACGGAGGTCAACCTCCTTGTGTTTGATCTCAGGAAGTAGAAATTTTGGGAAAACAGAATGGAAGAAGGAGATCATTCTGTAGAACAATCTGTTGAGGCTGAGGTTCAAGGGGAAGCCCCAAAGACTCGAGCGTGAGTGGGTCACCACTCCAAAGACCGCATTCCTGCTCAGTTTGTACAGCAGATGGCTATGTTTTTCCAACAAATGGTGGGAAATGTGCCACCCCAAGCTCAGATGCAAGCACCTGTATCACAACCACAGCCTTCAGCTCGGCAATATGAGAAATTGATGAAGTTTGGGGCCACTGAGTTTAAAGGCACTGTGGATCCACTGGAGACAGAACAATGGTTGGAAAGAATGGAATAGGTTTTCAGAAAGCTGCAGTGTACTGAAGAATTAAAATTTGAGTATTCATTATCTCTTCTCCAAGGGGATGCATATGAATGGTGGAAGACCATCCCCCACAGCCTGGTTGAGCCACCTATGTTAACCTGGTCAGACTTTTTGAGAGAGTTTCGACAGAAATGGGTTCCCGATGCATATATGGATATGAAGTTGCAAGAATTATTGAGTTTGAAACAAGGGAATAGAACCATAACAGAATATGAGAGAGACTTCTCTCGACTGACCCACTACGCTGGAAGCTTAGTCTCCATCCCCAGAGATAGACGTAAGAGGTTTGAGTCCTGGTTAAGGCCGAATCTGAGGATGCAAGTCATGGGTTTTCAATATCTGAATTTCGCTGAGCTGATTTCACAAGCCCTAGAACTGGAAAGGACAGAATCAGAAGTGGCAGTGAAGAAGGGTACACAAGAGAAAGAGAAGACTAAAAAGACTACAGCACAAGCACCTGAGAGTGGTTCTGGGAAGAGGAAATAGTTTGGGGAATCCAGCTCCCGTAGATCTGGCAGAGGCAGATTTTCTGGCCAAAGATCACCCCGGTCTGGTCAACAGACCCAACAGGCACCCCGAGGAGCTCTATCAGTACGACAGTGTGAAACTTGTGGTAGAACACATGGTGGGGTTTGTTTCAAGGCCACTGGTGCATGTTTTAACTGTCGAGAGAGCAGACATTTTGCTAAGGATTGCACTAGTCCGCGCCGGTCTAGACCTTCTGCTACATCTAAGGGATCAGCCCAAGTCTCTGCACCTAGAGTGTCACAGTCAGCTGCTAGAGGTACAGGCAGAGGGAGGGGTCCTGATAACAGTCCTAGAAGTCAAAGCACTGTTAACCAGCCAGTATCCAGTGGTGCACCAGTCAGAGTGTATACCATGCGTCAGAAGGAGGAAGCTAAAACATCAGACGTAGTAGCTAGTATTTTCTCTATCCTTGACCAAGATGTACATGTGTTATTTGATCCTGGCTCCACACATTCATATGTTAGTGCTAGTGTGATGTGTTCTACTGCTATTCAGTGTGTACCAATGGATTATGATGTGCTAGTAACTAGTACATTAGGCCAGGAGGTCAGGGTAAATAGGCTATATAGGGACTGTCCTTTGGCGATCTAAGGACACACTTTTTCTCTCTGATTTGATTGAAATGCCCTTCAGAGACTATGACATTATCTTGGGCATCGATTGGTTAGCCAGGCATCACGCCATGATTGACTGTAGACTGAAGACAGTCACTTTTGGTCTTCCTCAGTATGGTGATGTAGTAATACATGGGAAGAGGCAATTATTGCCTTCAAACATCATTTCAGCTACACTGGCCAGAAAAATGATTAGGAAAGGGTGTGAGGCATACTTGGCACATGTGATAGACACCCAAGTGGGGAGTCCAGCAATGAGGAACATTCCTACTGTATGTGACTTTCCGAATGTGTTTCCTGATGAATTGCTAGGATTACCTCCAGAAAGAGAAGTGTAGTTTGAAATTGATGTTATGCCTGGTGTGGACCCAATCTCCATAACGCCATACAGAATGGCACCAGCAGAACTAAAAGAATTGAAAGTATAGTTGCAAGAGCTGCTTGATAAGGGCTTTATCCGCCCTAGTGTGTCACCTTGGGGAGCGCCAGTATTGTTTGTAAAGAAGAAGGATGGCACTCTCTTATTATGCATTGACTATTAGCAGTTGAATAAGGTGACAATAAAGAACAGATACCCATTGCCCCGCATTGATGACTTATTTGATCAGTTGAGAGGTGCAACTGTGTTCTCCAAAATTGACCTGAGATCAGGTTATTATCAGTTGAAAGTACAAGAGCAGAGTATTCCTAAAACTGCCTTCAAAACCCGCTATGGTCATTATGAGTTCTTGGTCATGCCATTCGGGTTAACTAATGCTTCGGCTACTTTAATGGATCTGATGAACACTATCTTCAGACCATACCTCAACCAGTTTGTTGTGGTATTTATTAATGATTTATTGGTCTATTCGAGGAATGCAAAAGAGCATGATAAACATTTGCGGATTGTACTACAAACTTTGAGGGAGAAACAACTATATGCCAAACTGTCGAAGTGTGAATTTTGGCTGAAGGAGATATCATTTTTGGGGCACATAGTATCAGCAGAGGGTATTAAGGTAGATCCTAGCAAGATAGAAGCTGTCCTTAATTGGAAGCCACCCAGAAATGTCACAGAAATTCGCTGTTTTCTGGGGTTTGCTGGATACTACCATCGATTTGTGAAGGGATTCTCCATGTTAGCATCTCCATTGACCAAGCTGCTTAGAAAGGATGTGAAATTTCAGTGGACGGATAAATGCCAGCAATGTTTTGATGAATTGAAAAGATGTTTGACAGAGGCTCCAGTCCTGACTTTACCTACACTGGGTAAAGAATATACAGTTTACAGCGATGCTTCTCACAATGGGTTAGGTTGTGTGTTGATGCAAGATCGAAATGTCATTGCCTATGCATCACGCCAGCTAAAACCGCATGAGAGGAATTATCCGACACATGACTTGGAGCTTGCAGCCATTGTGTTTGCTCTTAAGATCTGGAGGCATTATTTGTATGGGGAGAAGTGTTACATCTACATAGATCATAAGAGTTTAAAGTATTTGGGCTCCCAGAAAGAGTTGAATTTGAGACAAAGGAGATGGTTAGAGTTGATAAAAGACTATGATTGTCTGATAGACTATCAGCCAGGGAAAGATAATGTTGTAGCTGACGCCCTAAGTCACAAGACTATGGCAAGTCTACGAGTTACTCCTTTGTCTTTGGTACATGAGTTAAGATCATTACATGCTAGCTTAGAGATTAATGATGATAGACAGACAACAGTTGCATGGCATGTACATCCAGTGTTGATTGATTAGATCAGAATGGCTGCTCAGAGTGATAAAAAGTATCAGAAGCTATTGGAAGAAGTCAGACAGGGCAAGAAACCAGAGTTTTCAATCAGAGATGATGGTCTACTGCTACACCAGGGTAGAATATGTGTTCCTAATAATGTTGATTTGAGACAGATCATTTTGAAGGAAGCACATGAGTCTCCTTTTGCCATGCACCCTGGTGGTACAAAAATGTATAGAGGGCTAAAGGAGCATTACTGGTGGATGGGTTTAAAAAGAGATGCAGTAGAGTTTGTATCCAAATGCCTAACTTGTTAGCAAATAAAGGCAGAGCATCAAGTACCCACTGGGTTGTTACATCCACTACCAATACCAGAATGGAAATGGGAAAGAATAACGATGGATTTTGTAATGGGACTTCCAAAGACACAGAAGAGTCATAATGCAGTATGGGTCATTGTCGACAAACTGACTAAGTCTGCTCATTTTCTGCCAGTCCAAATGGACTACAGTTTAGACAAATTGGCCAGATTGTACATCGATGAGATTGTGATGCTTCATGGAGTGCCAGTATCCATTGTATCAGACAGAGATCCTAGGTTCACTTCTAGATTCTGGGGTAGTCTTCAGAGAGCCCTAGGAACTAGATTGAACTTCAGTACTGCATTCCACGCACAGATAGATGGCCAGTCTGAGAGGGTAATGCAAATCTTGGAGGACATGCTATGGGCTTGTGTGATTGAGTTTGAGGGTAGTTGGGATACACACTTGCCTTTGATTGAGTTTACTTATAACAACAGCTACCAATCAAGCATTGGGATGCCTCCATATGAAGCTTTGTATGGCAGAAAATGTAGAACCCCGTTGCGTTGGGATGACGTGGGTAAAAGAAAAATGATTGGACTCGAAATTGTTCAACAGACTAAAGAGAAAATCAGGGTGATCAGAGATCGACTTAAGACTGCATCAGACCGTCAGAAGTCTTATATTGATTTGAAAAGAAAGGATATTGAGTATGCAGTCGGTGAGAAAGTTTTCCTCAAGGTTTCTCCTTGGAAGAGGATTATGAGATTCGGCAAAAAGGGGAAACTAAGTCCTCATTTTTTCGAGTCATATGAGATTCTGGAAAGAGTGGGTCCTTTGGCATATCGGTTGGCACTACCTCCAGAGTTGGAGAAGATACATAACGTCTTCCATGTGTCTATGTTGAGGAGGTACCGATCAGACCCATCTCATGTACTACTAGTGGAAGAAATTAAAGTGAATCCAGACCTCACATATGAGGAAGAACCCATAGAGATTCTGGCTTATGAGGTGAAGCAGCTATGGAACAAGCAAATACCGTTGGTAAAAGTGCTGTGGAACCATTATTCGAACCAGGAGGCTACTTGGGAACGAGAGGAGGACATGAGGAGACAACACCCACAGCTGTTCAGAGATTGATACCAGGTAAAATTTCGAGACGAAATTTATTTAAGGGGGGGAAAATTATAACAACCCCATTTGTATAGCCTGGTATATTTCACTGTTCCAGTGACCGGTGTCGGTCCGGACAATTAAGGAGATTAGAACCAAACTTAAGAAAACTAGAGAAGCCATAAATACAAATAATTAGTAATTGCCAATTAGTTAAGTATAAATAAGAAAAACAGAATATAAGAAGTTAAATGAGCCGAGAGTCACAGTGATGGGTGACCTTCTCGGGAAGGACTGCGAAGTCATTTTAAACTCAAATTTCGCTCTGTAAAATGTGACGCTGCTATCCTTAGGACCCTTATGAACATAGTGGAAAAGAGAAAATCACAAAAAAGAACTGTTAAGTCAGTCAAAAAAATAGGTCAGAGAGCCGGAAGAAATATTGAATTATTTGTAAACCAGGATGAACCGGCGAGGGGCAATTTGGTCAATTGACCCCGAGAGCTGACTCCTGACCTAACTGTCAAATAAAATCGGAGAAAAGAAAATTTCGGAATCGAGAATTAAATTAAAGAAATAATAGAAAAAAAAAGAAAATGAAAAAGTGTAGGGAGATGACATCATGCATGATGCCATAAAAGTAATAATTAATATATTTAATTAATTAGATTTTTTTTGGGTCTTCCTTAAGTAAATAAAAGAAAAGAAAAGAAAAAAAATAAAAAAATTTATTGTCTTCCTTTCTCCCATTGCCACCTCACTCTCTCCCTTATTTCTCCATGAAAATTTCTCCATTAAAGCTTGTCTTCAAGCTTTGAAACTTTTACCAAATCCCAACTTCTCCCATAATCTGTCACACCCTACCCCTCTGTAAGGCATAACATGATCCCGTAGTATACCTAATGAATTACCAACTCCGTCTACTGATAACCCATTAAATATACTACAAGGGATTTTAAAAAAACTTTTCTTACTTCTTTTACAGTGGTGAGCACTATTTACAGGTGTTAAAAACCTTTTTGATCTGAAGTGATAGAACTAACACATTTGAATTATTTGGAATTTCTGTAAAAATTTTGGCAGAATGCCATCTGTATTTTGGATAAAACAGTTTTTCAGAAAACCTGTAAAAAGCACTTCAATTATTTTCCAAATCTCAACTCCAACATTTTCTCAATACAACATATTTCTCAACTCAAATCCACAGTAATTTTTCAAAAGCTGAGATATAGGAAATATAATACAATTTTTACAAGTCAAAATAACTCATAATTATTTTACAACCTCAAGTTACAATTTGAATTTACAACTGCTCAAACCAAAACAATATGTACATACAGTGGTCATACATTACAGTACAAAATGCAAAAAGCGGTATACTCGTTATACAGAAAAATCTCTCATTGGAGGTACTAGCGGCCTAGTCTGCACTGCCTCTGTCTGTCTACTGCGATAAAGAATAAAGCTATCGCTGAAACAATGTCTCAGTGGTGCACAACATTAACCAAATACAACTTTAAATCACAATTCATAAACCATATAAATAGTGGATACATAAAACCATAGTTAAATTCAAGACAATGAATGTCATAAGGAATTTAAACTCCAATTCACAATTTATCAAAATTCATAATAACACAATTTAGTCAAATAATTTAAGAATACCGTATTGCCAATTCATACACAATTTGATCAAAATACTTAATAACACAGTGTTGCCGATCAATATCACAATTTAAGCCAGGACACAATTTTTCCACACATGCCGTGTTGTACACCACGACAAGACATACTCACCCCAATAATCGAAATCAATGAGGGAGGAAGCTAGCTATATAATGAGTACTCATCCACACTCACCTCAGACTAGCAAGTCAAAGAGGGAGGAACATAATCATACTCACCCCAGACTGATAAGTCAAAGAGGGAGGAATAATCACACTCACTCCATTAATGGAGGAGGAACATAGTATCAGTGTCATGCCAATTGTGAGTCAAAACAATTCCAAACATTTTATTCAAATGATCCGTAAGAATCCAATAAATTTCCAAAGTTATAATTTCATTCACAAAATGGCAACACAATTCGTAATTCACTTCAATTTCCACAAAAACCATTTACAGTGCTTTTCAATCAATAAGTATCCATCAATATCATTCAAACAATTTTTCACAGTTTCAAACCATTCACAATGTTTTTCAATCAATAAGTGTCCATCAAACACATTTCCACAATTTAAAACAATAATATACAAATAGTCAATATTTATTTCAATTGAAAAATTCAAGAGAAATAGTTGTTGTGCACAAACCTCTGATATTTGTCTCCGGTCTTGACTCGAGATTTCTTTCCCTTTTCTTTGAGTCCTTGTTAACTGAGAAACACAATTTGAAGTGTTTCAGTACTACATTAATTTGCTTCTAACGATAATGTTCGATAAGTAATTCACTGAACTCAATTATTCACTGAATACCTTTATTTGCTTAATCACCTAATATACCGACCCTCGATGCGTTTTAGGTAAATTAGGTTTTGGTGTCCTTAATATGTCACATTCAATAGGGTTTTAGGTTTGGTACGTTTTGCCAAACTCGTTTCCTTGTTTAGTGCATTTTAATGCAACTTGCTGGATTCCGGAATACTAGTTTGACCTAGCCGGACGACCTAGTTCCCTCGGTTTTCGGGTTTCGGTCAAAACTACAAACTTGTAGATCTATGTCTTATGGACCGCGGTGCAAAATTTTAGGTCGTTCCGAGTTAAGTAGGCCAAGTTATGGTCATTATAGTATTGCTGGTCAAATGGCATCAAATTAGGTCATTTTTAGGTCAATTTGGTCAACTTTGGTTCGGCCAGTTTTTGGACCCGAACTTGTGCAAGCTTTTTGACTTGCTTATGGTCATTTCTGGGCTTTGGTGTCTTCATAAGACTTGTAGGTATGGGTCTTAACTATTCATGGTTAACATTTCAGGTCAATTGGACCTGTTTTGAGTGAGTTATGGCCTAAACACTCACTGCTGCCCAATTGGTCATTTTTCAGGTCCTAATTACACCTAATCCGAATTGGTCATTTTCTTAGGTCACCTTGCAAGCAGAATTTTGGTATGCTTTCTCAATAAAAGTTGGCACATTTTGTTCCTAGTTCCACCTCCAATTGGTCTCATACCAATTGAGGTTACACATTTAAACTTATTGGCTAAAATGTACACCTTACTTTGCTTAACACACATCAATTACACACATTTACCTTGCAATATGTTTACTTCCCTACCAAATCTGTTTTGGTACATTACCAAAAACACATTCCCCTTTACATTAACATCATTTTGGGCAGATTACAATTATCCTCAATACACCAATTAACACTCAATTTACATGTTCTAAGTACAATCACATACACACCTAACCATTACAAATTTTTGCATATACTTTACACAACAAGTTCATATACATATCCATCAATCCTGCTATGTCAATATTCTGCCAACACTTCCATGAATACATACATTTATTCAAGTGTCCCCAAGCTGCCGAAAATCTTCTTCAACACCAAATTGTCCTACAATTCATCAATTCCCATCCAAGTGCCAAAAATCACCATATAAATATGAAGTAATTCACTAGGTTTATTAAATCATCATAACTAACATAATTCTCATCAAATATATGTACAATTACTTCAACAATACATGATTACATGGCTGCCCAAAAATGGATATCTCAATACTCTTCAGACTTAAAAATTTCCTTCACAAAACTAACACCAATAACATGTATACAAAGTTTATCAAAGAAATCTTCAAAAATGCTAACTTACCTTATGGTTGGAGCTTGTTAAACCTTGCTTAAACTTCTTAAATTTGGTATCAAACTCTTCCTTTTGATGTGTAGACAAACTTTAATGAAGAACCCTAGGTGATTGGAGTTGAAATGGAGGAGTGCATGGAGCTTGATTGAAAAATGGCCATGGAGGATTTTGGGGAGTTTTTCATTCACGGCAAATGGAGGTTTTAATGTTGAAGATGATCTTTTAGTGGAGCAATCTGCCCACTTATGCTTATTTTTAATTCATTTTATGATTCTTAGTGGTCCACTTACTTACTTTAAATCATATAATATGTTGAATTTCCACTTATTCCACATTAAACCCTTCATTTTTGCTATTTACTTTAGGTACCACTAAACTAATTTTTCATTTTATTTTCTAAGTGTAATATTATTTATTTTTAATGGACATTTAGGTCAAAAGACAATTCGGGATGTCAAATGACCATAATGCCCCTGTTCGGGTTGCATTCACGATTTTTCTGAATATCTGGGTTTTGTCTGTTTTTCGATTTCTCACTTTTCTTTGTACTAATTATTTAATTTTTCTTTGATATTTCTAATGATATTTATTCTTCAACAAGGGTCTATTTAAGCCCCAAAAATATTTTCCAGGGTTCCCCGCAGTCCAGGGCTAGTCAACGGTCCACGCCGTGACTTCCCGGTGCGGTCACCCATCGCTAGGGTTATCGGCTCGCTTAACTTGGTTACATTTCTTTGCTATCATTTTTCCTTTGTTTTTCTTGTACTTTCTTTTCTTGTATTTCATTATTTTATGTCTCCTCACTCATATCGAAGTACGGTTCTAGGCATCCTAGTGTCCTGACAAAGATCGTCACCTAACAAGAGAACGCACTACCGAACTTAGGGGTGTTACAATTCTCCCCCCCTTAAATAAATTTCGTCCACGAAATTTTACCCAGTGGCCATCTTACAGTAGTCATACGTTTATTTTCTCCTTTCTATATGATCGTATAATCTTCTTTTTCTCAAATTTGTATAAGTCTTTTAACAATCTAATACAATATTTAAATTTGTTTGTATAACCCCAACATCCTCTTGCTATTGTGTTGTCTAATATTTCGGTTCACGTTCCTTCTTGAATGACCCTTGAGGTCATGTTAGAATCATTTATCTAGTCATTGTTTAGAATCATTTATCTAGTCATTGGTCCTCTGACCATTCTAGTCCATAGTCTTCCTCACATTCGTAACATTTCTTTGTTATATCTAAACCAACTGTTCGAATTTTTTTACTTCCATAACTCTTTTTATCTGTCAATACTCTATAACTTACTTCCTTTTGTACTAAACTATAACCTTTTGATATTCTAACTTTTGGAGTTTTAGATCCCTAAGTAGGATTTTCAACTTAGTTCCAACAATAAAATTCTGTCCTGGCATAACTATACCAAAACAGATGCCGTTGGCAACTATTCTCATCTAGGTGTACTATCGGGTAGTACGTAGCTCTACACAATAATCTCAAGTCAGTACTGTAATCTGCAGCTTACAGTATAAACATCAAGAACATTGCATAGTTACTACGATACATCCCAATAGATCAAATTTTCCTATCTTTTATCCTTTTTGAATTCACTGATATTCGAATCTTATTCTGATTACAATATCCATTAGCAATTTCTAACAGTAACCTCCTTGCCCTTATCAAGAGCAATTCCATTACTGCATCTTACTTTTACGTCCTCTTGCCTTACATTAAGTAGGCTCACTAATTAGCTTTATAATTTATGGTGTGTTAGAAAATACTTTTCGCCGATAAACTCTTTCAAAACTAATTTCACTTATTATCACAATCCTTATCTTAAGGACTAATCACTAATGCATCAAAATTTATTCCCCTGTAAAGGAATAACAACAGAACATGTAGTTCTAACACTAACATAAAAGTATGCAAACTCCAGGTCAAACAATACATATATATATCTTAGTTGCTAATTGAGAAGGTACCAGCAATAATGTCAAAAGTCTAAGCCTCTTCTCTCTGCTGTATAGCGTATATTCCAGCTGAAGCATCACCTTGTTCTGGCTGATTCACAGTACTTTGACTTCTAGGTGTACTGCCCCTACCTCTACCTCTACCTCTACTAACTGATGGTGAACTATTTGGGGTAGAAACTTGGGTTGATCCCTTTGGTGTAGTAAATGATCCAGAACGACCTGGATTTACACAATCCCTAGCAAAATGGCCAGTCTCTCCACAGTTAAAACATGCTCCTACGGCTCTATAACATACCCCACTATGTGGTTTACCACAAGTTTCACAAAGTCGATCTGACAGCGCATTCCTGGGTTTCTGTTGAGTTTGCTAATCGGATCGAGGTGGTTTCTGTCCAAAAGATCTATCTCTACCGGACTTCTTACTATCTCTGTCGTATCCCCTAAAGTTTTTCCTCTTTCCAGTAGGACAACTAGAACTCTGTCACGACTTCCCTCTTTTTCTGTCTTCTCTGATTTCTTTTTCTCAAGAGCCACTTCAGATTCAATTCTTTCTAATTCTAGTGCTTGAGAAATAAGTTCAGAGAAGTTGTTATGTTTGAATCCGACCACTTGTAATCTGATACTAGGCTTCAAGCCCGTTTCAAACCTCTTACATCTCTCCCTACTGGTAGAAAGTAGACTTACTGCATAATGGCTCAGGCGGAAAAATTCCCTTTCATATTCAGCCACTGATCTGCTCCCCTGTTTCAAACTTAGGAATTCTTGCAGTTTCTGGTCTACATAAGCATCGGGGACATATTTCTGCCTAAATTCCCTGAGGAAGTCATTCCATGTTAGCACTGCAGGTTCTACCAGACTGTGGGGAATGGTTTTCCACCAGTCATAAGCATCCCCCTGTAACAAAGACACTGAGTATTCAAATCTGAGCTCCTCTGTACAATGCAGTTTCTTGAATACTCTATCCATCCTCTCTAACCACTGTTCAGCTTCTAGAGGATCTACTGTCCCCTTGAACTCTGTAGCCCCATATTTCATCAATTTATCATACTGCTTTGCAGAAGACTGTGGTTGTACCACTGGTGTCTGTATTGGGACTTGAGTAGGCACATTACTAGCCATTTGTTGGAACTTTGCAACCATCTGCTGAGCGAACTGAGTAGGAATCATGCATCGCAGGGCTGGTGTCTTGAAACACTGACATTATGTAGGGCTGGGGCATCCCCTTGCACCTCAGCCTCTATAGATTGATCGACTGAATGATCACCCTCTTCCATAGTTAATTCGAGGATCTTAGACCTCCTATACAATAATACAAGGAGATTTCCTCCCGTTAGTGCATATTTATAATGTAATGTACTGCATGTATCAACCAATGATATTGAGCAGTTGTACTGTGAAGAAAGAATATTCAAATAACATGTGAAAACAAAATTTAAAAAACTTTGCTCTGATACCACTAAAACATGTCACACCCTACCCCTCTGTAAGGCATAACATGATCCCGTAGTATACCTAATGAATTACCAACTCCGTCTACTGATAACCCATTAAATATACTACAAGGGATTTTAAAAACTTTTCTTACTTCTTTTACAGTGGTGAGCACTATTTACAGGTGTTAAAAACCTTTTTGATCTGAAGTGATAGAACTAACACATTTGAATTATTTGGAATTTCTGTAAAAATTTTGGCAGAATGCCATCTGTATTTTGGATAAAACAGTTTTTCAGAAAACCTGTAAAAAGCACTTCAATTATTTTCCAAATCTCAACTCCAACATTTTCTCAATACAACATATTTCTCAACTCAAATCCACAGTAATTTTTCAAAAGCTGAGATATAGGAAATATAATACAATTTTTACAAGTCAAAATAACTCATAATTATTTTACAACCTCAAGTTACAATTTGAATTAACAACTTCTCAAAACAAAACAATATGTACATACAGTGGTCATACATTATAGTACAAAATGCAAAAAGCGGTATACTCGTTATACCCGAAAAATCTCTCGCTGGAGGTACTAGCGACCTAGTCTGCCGCCTGTCTGTCTACTGCGACAATAATAAAGCTATCACGAGACATTGTCTCAGTGGTGCACAACATTAACCAAATACAACTTTAAATCACAATTCATAAACCATATAAATAGTGGATACATAAAACCATAGTTAAATTCAAGACAATGAATGTCATAAGGAATTTAAACTCCAATTCACAATTTATCAAAATTCATAATAACACAATTTAGTCAAATAATTTAAGAATACCGTATTGCCAATTCATACACAATTTGATCAAAATACTTAATAACACGATGTTGCCGATCAATATCACAATTTAAGCCAGACACAATTTTTTCCACACATGCCGTGTTGTACACCACGACAAGACATACTCACCCCAATAATCGAAATCAATGAGGGAGGAAGCTAGCTATATAATGAGTACTCATCCACACTCACCTCAGACTAGCAAGTCAAAGAGGGAGGAACATAATCATACTCACCCCAGACTGATAAGTCAAAGAGGGAGGAATAATCACACTCACTCCATTAATGGAGGAGGAACATAGTATCAGTGTCATGCCAATTGTGAGTCAAAACAATTCCAAACATTTTATTCAAATGATCCGTAAGAATCCAATAAATTTCCAAAGTTATAATTTCATTCACAAAATGGCAACACAATTCGTAATTCAATTCAATTTCCACAAAAACCATTTACAGTGCTTTTCAATCAATAAGTATCCATCAATATCATTCAAACAATTTTTCACAGTTTCAAACCATTCACAATGTTTTTCAATCAATAAGTGTCCATCAAACACATTTCCACAATTTAAAACAATAATATACAAATAGTCAATATTTATTTCAATTGAAAAATTCAAGAGAAATAGTTGTTGTGCACAAACCTCTGATATTTGTCTCCTGGTCTTGACTCAGTATTTCTTTCCCTTTTGCTGAGTCCTTGTTAACTGAGAAACACAATTTGAAGTGTTTCAGTACTACATTAATTTGCTTCTAACGATAATGTTCGATAAGTAATTCACTGAACTCAATTATTCACTGAATACCTTTATTTGCTTAATCACCTAATATACCGACCCTCGATGCGTTTTAGGTAAATTAGGTTTTGGTGTCCTTAATATGTCACATTCGATAGGGTTTTAGGTTTGGTACGTTTTGCCAAACTCATTTCCTTGTTTAGTGCATTTTAATGCAACTTGCTGGATTCCGGAATACTAGTTTGACCTAGCCGGACGACCTAGTTCCCTCAGTTTTCGGGTTTTGGTCAAAACTACAAACTTGTAGATCTATTTCTTATGGACCGCGGTGCAAAATTTTAGGTCGTTCCGAGTTAAGTAGACCAAGTTATGGTCATTATAGTATTGCTGGTCAAATGGCATCAAATTAGGTCATTTTTACGTCAATTTGGTCAACTTTGGTTCGGCCAGTTTTTGGACCCGAACTTGTGCAAGCTTTTTGACTTGCTTATGGTCATTTCTGGGCTTTGGTGTCTTCATAAGACTTGTAGGTATGGGTCTTAACTATTCATGGTTAACATTTCAGGTCAATTGGACCTGTTTTGAGTGAGTTATGGCCTAAACACTCACTGCTGCCCAATTGGTCATTTTTCAGGTCCTAATTACACCTAATCCGAATTGGTCATTTTCTTAGGTCACCTTGCAAGCAGAATTTTGGTATGCTTTCTCAATAAAAGTTGGCACATTTTGTTCCTAGTTCCACCTCCAATTGGTCTCATACCAATTGAGGTTACACATTTAAACTTATTGGCTAAAATGTACACCTTACTTTGCTTAACACACATCAATTACACACATTTACCTTGCAATATGTTTACTTCCCTACCAAATCTGTTTTGGTACATTACCAAAAACACATTCCCCTTTACATTAACATCATTTTGGGCAGATTACAATTATCCTCAATACACCAATTAACACTCAATTTACATGTTCTAAGTACAATCACATACACACCTAACCATTACAAATTTTTGCATATACTTTACACAACAAGTTCATATACATATCCATCAATCCTTCTATGTCAATATTCTGCCAACACTTCCATGAATACATACATTTATTCAAGTGTCCCCAAGCTGCCGAAAATCTTCTTCAATACCAAATTGTCCTACAATTCATCAATTCCCATCCAAGTGCCAAAAATCACCATATAAATATGAAGTAATTCACTAGGTTTATTAAATCATCATAACTAACATAATTCTCATCAAATATATGTACAATTACTTCATCAATACATGATTACATGGCTACCCAAAAATGGATATCTCAATACTCTTCAGACTTAAAAATTTCCTTCACAAAACTAACACCAATAACATGTATACAAAGTTTATCAAAGAAATCTTCAAAAATGCTAACTTACCTTATGGTTGGAGCTTGTTAAACCTTGCTTAAACTTCTTAAATTTGGTATCAAACTCTTCCTTTTGATGTGTAGACAAACTTTAATGAAGAACCCTAGGTGATTGGAGTTGAAATGGAGGAGTGCATGGAGCTTGATTGAAAAATGGCCATGGAGGATTTTGGGGAGTTTTTCATTCACGGCAAATGGAGGTTTTAATGTTGAAGATGATCTTTTAGTGGAGCAATCTGCCCACTTATGCTTATTTTTAATTCATTTTATGATTCTTAGTGGTCCACTTACTTACTTTAAATCATATAATATGTTGAATTTCCACTTATTCCACATTAAACCCTTCATTTTTGCTATTTACTTTAGGTACCACTAAACTAATTTTTCATTTTATTTTCTGTCACACCCTACTCCTCTGTAAGATGTAACATGATCCCGTAGTACACCTAATGAATTACCGTACTTCGCCTACCGATAACCCATTAGATATACTACAAGGGATTTTAAAACAATTTCATGCAATTTAAATCATCGATTAAAATCTGGTGTTATAAAATTTTTTTCAAAATTTCGGCAAAGTGCCGGCTGTATTTTGAGAAAACAGTTCTTCAATCCTGCAAAAGAAAAATGCTCCCAATATGTTTTCTCAAATACAACTTCAGTAACTTCAATTCAATTCACAATTCAATTCTCAATACACAATCAATTCATTTTCAAACTAATCCCATCATAAAGAAATATCTCATTCATTTCAAGACTCAAAATTTATATTACAAACTATTCAGATAATTGAAATCCCAAATTTACATTTACAATAATTTACATTTGATTACATACCAAAATATTTTACAAGAGTTTTATATACAACTGCTCAAATAATTTACATACATATTATTACATGCTTACATCAAAACCTATGTACATGGGTATACCTATGATATACCCGAGCTTATCCGAATATATCTTCAACGAAATTTACTTATCGCTCTATGCTCTTCTTACTGCGATAAAGATACAAAGCTATCATTGAGTGGTGAACTCGATGGTGCACAACTATAATTTAAAACATAGTACAATATACATTGACAAATTTTACAAGAAATAATTTGAGAATCAATATCGATCAAATTTCACAACTCAAAATACTCATTGCCAATAATGTAAATCATTTGTATAAATGACTTGGAGCACAAAATTCAATTTATCATATCTTGACTATCCATTTAAGTAATTCCAACAAAATCAATTATACATAAACCATAATTAAAATCACCATTCCTTACCATTCAAAAGCCATTCTCAGATCTCAAAATCATTTTGTATCTCAAAAATCATAATCAGTATCTCAAAATTCATTATGCATCTCAAAAACCATGTTGTATCTCAAAAATCAATCTTTATCTCACTAACTATGCAAGACTAATCCGAAAGGGCCATATTCGATGTGATTCTAACTCCCTATGGTCGGGGAGGTCGAATCTGATTCTAACTCCCTATGGTCGGGGAGGTCGAATCATCGTGCGCACCATCACAATAATGAATCTTCCGCAAGGGCCATAACGATAACATAAACTTAGATCTAACCTCAAATCAGAGGAAAATCTAAGCCTGTGCACGTACCATGGTAATCAAAACACAACTAACTCCATTGTCTTCTCAACAAATGAGAGAGACGGGTAATAACCTAGTCAAGCATCTATAGTGAGATATAAAACAATATTACAATCCATTTAGTGAGCATAAATCACAATATAATTCGATTCAAAGTCAATTCTAATATCCAATAATTTTTATGCTCATCACAATTCAAATCATAAATTTGCATTTTTCCATGAAAATTACCATCACAATTCAAAACATGTTCTATCACAATTTTCCCAAAACATATTTTGTTCAATCCATAACAATGCTTAATACTTGTGGAAATACCATTTTACAAGCTAAAATCATACATACTATAGCAATTTCAATAATAATTGAATTAAATCCAATGCCTGTTAAACATAGTTCATAAGAAAATATGTCATTTAATCATATAAAATATTCAGAACAAAATCAGTTAAAAACTAGTTGTGCACAAACACAACTTAAAACAATAACATACAATTAATCATATGAAATATTATTCAGAGCAAAATCAGTTGAAAACTAGTTGTGCACAAACCTCTGATGACTGTCTCCTGATCCGACTCGTGTTTCCTTCCTTTTGCTTTGAGTCCTTGTTAATCGAGAAACACAATTTGAAGTGTTTGATGCTAAATTAAATCGTCTCTATCGATGGTGTTTTTTAAATAATGCACTGAACTCAATTATTCACTTAATCACCTAATATACCGACCCTCATTGCGTTTTAGGTAAATTAGGTTTTAGTGTCGTTAATATGTCACATTCGATAGGGTTTTAGGTTTGGTACGTTTTACCAAAGTCATTTCCTTGTTTAGTGCATTTTAATGCAAATTGCTGGATTCCGGAACACTGGATTGACCTAACCGGACAATCTAGTTCCCTCAGTTTTCGGGTCTCGGTCGAAACTACAAACTTGTAGATCTAGGTCTTATTGCACGCGGGGCAAAATTTTAGGTCAATCCGAGTTAAGTAGACCAAGTTATGGCTATTATACTATTGCTGGTCAAATGGTACCATTTTAGGTCAATTTGGTCAACTCTGGTTCGGCCAGTTTTTGGACCCGAACTTGTGCAAGTTGTTTGACTTGCTTATGGTCATTTCTGGGCTTTGGTGTCTTCATAAGACTTGTAGGTATGGGTCTTAACTATTCGTGGTCAAAATTTCAGGTCAATTGGACCTGGTTTGAGTGAGTTATGGCCTAAACACTCACTGCTGCCCAAATGGTCAGTTTTTAGGTCTCAAGTGTACCTAATCCGAATTGGTCATTTTCTTAGGTCACCTTGCAAGCAGAATTTTGGTATGGTTTCTCAATGAAAGTTGGCACATTTTGTGCCTAGTTTCACCTCAAATTGGTCTCATACCAATTGAGGTTACACATTTAAGGTTATAGGCTAAAATGTACACTGCCCTTGATTACTTTGCTTAACACACATCAACTACACACATTTACTTTGCAATTTGTTTACTTCCCTACCAATCTGTTTTGGTACATTAACCACAGTATAATCTACTTTACATTGACATTATTTTGGGCAGATTACCATTACCCTCAACACACCAAATATAATTTACATTTACAATATCTCAATACCATTACATACACACCTAAACACCACTAATTCTCACATACACTTTACACAATAATTTCATACACATATCCTTCATTCCTTAATGCCACAATTCTGCCAACACTCCCATGAATATACACATTTATTCAAGTGTCCCCAAGGCTGCGAAATTTTCCTTCAACACCACATTGACCTACAATCCATCAATTCTCATCCAAGTGCTAAAATCACCATGTATATGTGAAACAATTCATTAGGATATTAATTTACCATGATCAACATTATTTCTCATCAATTATATGCATAATAAATCATCAAATGTGTGACCCCATGGCTGTCCAAAAATGGCTATCTCAATAACTATTTAAACTTCAAAATTTCCTTCACAAAACTAACACCCATAACATAAACATAAAGTTTAACAAGAAAATTCTCAAAAATGCAAACTTACCTTTAATTGTAACTTGCTAAACCTTCACCAAACTTCTCAAAATTGGTATCAATATCTTCCTTGTGATGTGTAGACAAAGTTTAATGAAGAAACCTAAGAGGTTGGAGTTGAAATGGAGAGAGGAAATCAAGCTCATGCAAAACATCAATGGTGGATTTTTTTCATCTTCATTCACGGCATGGGTTATGGAATGAAGAAGATGACCCTTTTGAGTGGGAAGAATCTGCCCACTAATGAATATATTTAACCATTTTAATGTTCTTAGTGGACCACTAAACAAATTAAATCATATTTTAAGGTAAACTTTCACTTAATCCCACATTAAGCCCTTGATTTTAGTTATTTGTATTAGGTACCACTAAACTAATTTTTCATTTTATTTTCCAAGTGTAATATTAATTATTTTTAATGGACATTTAGGTCAAAAGAAACTTCGGGATGTCAAATGACCATAATGCCCCTGTTCGGGTTACGTTCCCGATTTTTCGGTAACACCGTATTTTGTCTGTTTTTCGATTTCTCACTTTTCTTTGTATTAATTATTTAATTTTTTTTTTGATCTTTCTAATGATATTTCTTCTTCAACAAGGGTCTATTTAAGTCCTAAAAATGTTTTCCAGGGTTCCCATGATCCGAGAGCTAGTCAACGGTCCACGCCGTGACTTCCCAGTGCGGTCACCCATCGTTAGGTTTCCCGGCTCGTTTAACTTGATTACCTTTCTTTGCTATTATTTTTCCTTTGTTTTTCTTGTATTTTCTTTTCTTGTATTTCATTATTTTATGTCTCCTCCCTCATGTCAAAGTGTAATTCTAGGCATCCTAGCTGTCCGGACAACACTGGTCACCGGAGCAGTAGAACGCACTACCAAACTTTGGGGTGTTACGATTCTCTCCCCCTTAAAATAAATTTCGTCTCGAAATTTCACCTGGCATTAGTCTCTGAACAGCTGTGGGTGCTGTTTCCTCATATCCTCTTCACGTTCCCAAGTAGCTTCCTGGCCTGAATGATGGTTCCACAGCACTTTAACCAGGTGTATCTGTTTGTTTCTCAGCTGCTTCACCTCATAAGCCAGAATTTTTATGGGTTCTTCCTCATATGAGAGGTCTGGATTTACTTCAATCTCTTCAACTGTTAGTACATGAGATGGGTCTGACCTGTACCTCCTTAACATGGACACATGGAAGACACTGTGTATCCTTCCTAGCTCTGGAGGTAATGCCAACCGGTATGCCAAAGGACCCACTCTTTCCAAAACCTCATATGATCCGATGAAACGAGGACTCAGTTTCCCCTTTCTGCCAAATCTCATAATCCTCTTCCAAGGAGAAACTTTGAGGACTACCTTATCACCCATTGCATACTCAATATCTCTTCTCTTCAGATCAACATAGGACTTCACGATGCACGCGACCTTGAGTCTATCTCGATCAATTTGATCTTTTCCTATGTCTGTGAACAATTTACGGCCCAATCATCTTTCTTTCACCAATTTCATCCCAACATAGGGGAGTTCTGCACTTTCTGCCATACAAAGCTTCATATGGAGGCATCCCAATGCTTGATTGGTAGCTGTTGTTATAAGCAAACTCAATCAAAGGCAAGTGTGTATCCCAACTACCTTCAAATTCAATCACACAAGCCCGTAGCATATCCTCCAATATCTGAATAACTCTTTCAGGTTGGCCATCTGTCTGTGGGTGGAATGTTGTGCTGAAGTTCAATCTAGTTCCTAGGGCTCTCTGAAGATTACCCCAGAATCTAGAAGTGAACAAAGGATCTCTATAAGATATAATCGATACTGGCACTCCATGCAATTTTACAATTTCATATATGTAAAAATCTGGCCAATCTCTCCAACTATAGTCCATTTAGAATGGCAAAAAGTGAGTAGACTTGGTTAGTCTATCAATTATAACCCATACTGCATCATGACTATTCTGTGTCCTCGGAAGTCTCATCACAAAATCCATAGTTATCTATTCCCTTATAATGTTTTCATAGGGTGCCACTTGTATGCTAGCTTGACACTTATTAATGTATACAAATTCTATTAGTGGGATTTATCTGTCCCATCTCCCCTCGGATTCAACGACACAAGTTCTCAGTATATTCTCGAGGGCTTATCACGTATTACAGGTTATTATTATCATTTCATTTCATTATTTATAGAAACTCAATGAGTTTTAAAATTTACCTGAATCACTTGTTTCAATTGTCCATCTGTCTGAGGATGATACGTTGTACTGATATCTCTAAGCTTATAGCAATTACTGGGGTACAGGTAATTCACATTAATGTAACCGAGTCACTGACTCTAGCTACCTTACAAGTGTAGTCGTTTGATAGGCTAGTTCTGAAGTCTTAAATTTCTGACTAAAATTTTCACATTTATTTCCAGTACTAGTACTCTATTCAGGTGCAACTATATCAATTTATAGATTACTTACAAATATTCTTAATTTATTGTACCACGAGGAAGCACGTAGCTCTACACAATAATCCAGTGTCGATCTTTATGTCTGCGACTTACAATACAAACATTGAGAGCATTATATAGTCACTACGTTATAACCTCATGGACTAGGTTTCCTAACATCTTATCTTTCTCGAATCCACTAATATCCTAAACCGATTCTGATTACAATATCCCAATTCTTTTAGTTAACAATTCTTCCAAAATTAGTGTCAATCATACTTGTTATTGTAGTTTTGATCCTAAAAGTCTAGTGACTAACGCATAAAATTTAGTCTCCTGTAAGGGAATAGCAACTGAACTTATAGTTCGACACTAACACACAATTAAGTAGTCTTTGGGATCAAATAATAACTAATTGTTTCTTTCAAAAATTAAGAACTTACCAGCCTACATCCAAGTTTCTGCTCTTTCTCCTTGGCGCATAGTGGGCGCTCGACTGGTGTGCTACCATATTCGGGTTGATTCAGCGTGTTATAGTGGTGAGGAGTACCAACTCTATTTCTATCTTGACTCGACGGTGATGCATGAAATCCAGAGAGCGGTCGAGGTGGTTTAGTACAATCTTTAGCAAAGTGTCCAAGTTTTCCACAATTATAGCGAGCTCAGGGCGCCTTATAGCATATCCCACCATGATATCTTCTACAAGTTTTACATTGGCTGGAAGGGTAGGAACTTCTAGTTGTTCGGCGACCGACCTTGATGGTCTCTGTCTTCTTGATCCACCTCTATCATATCCTTGAGCTCGGGGTTCCTCAAATTCTTTTCTCTTTCTCAAATTCTTTGTTGAACTCGACCCATAGGTTTCTCCCTCTTTTCCATTTCACACGCCCTTGTGGGGTTGGAGTGCAGACTTGGGCTTGGGTGACAGATTATCAGCCATTTGTTGAAAGAAAGTGGCCATTTGTTGGGCCATTTGTGCGATAATTTGTACCAGTAAAAGCTGATGTGATCGAATATCGACATTTTGTGGAGTGGGGCCTCAACTTGTATACTGCCATCATGGGTACATTCTACGGTCTCATTTTTCTCTTCCATATCTTTCCACAAGATTCTCTCTTCCAGTACAACAAACAGAAGGAGATTCCTCTCCATTAGTTCATATTTATGATGTAAATGTACTATATGTATCAAACATTTGAGCAGTTGTAGTTACCGACAAAAAGATTTCAAATTCACAGTTCAAAATTCACTTTAAAACCATTGCTCTGATACCACTAAACATGTCACACCCTACTCCTCTGTAAGATGTAACATGATCCCGTAGTACACCTAATGAATTACCGTACTTCGCCTACCGATAACCCATTAGATATACTACAAGGGATTTTAAAACAATTTCATGCAATTTAAATCATCGATTAAAATCTGGTGTTAATAATTTTTTTTCAACATTGCGGCAAAGTGCCGGCTATATTTTGAGAAAACAGTTCTTCAATCTGCAAAGAAAAATGCTCCCAATATGTTTTCTCAAATACAACTTCAGTAACTTCAATTCAATTCACAATTCAATTCTCAATACACAATCAATTCATTTTCAAACTAATCCCATCATAAAGAAATATCTCATTCATTTCAAGACTCAAAATTTATATTACAAACTATTCAGATAATTGAAATCCCAAATTTACATTTACAATAATTTACATTTGATTACATACCAAAATATTTTACAAGAGTTTTATATACAACTGCTCAAATAATTTACATACATATTATTACATGCTTACATCAAAACCTATGTACATGGGTATACCTATGATATACACGAGCTTATCCGAATATATCTTCAACGAAATTTACTTACTGCTCTATGCTCTTCTTACCTGCGACAGCATACAAAGCTATCGCTGAGTGGTGAACTCAGTGGTGCACAACTATAATTTAAAACATAGTACAATATACATTGACAAATTTCTGATAAATAATTTGAGAATCAATCTTGATCAAATTTCACAACTCAAAATACTCATTGCCAATAATGTAAATCATTTGTATAAATGACTTGGAGCACAAAATTCAATTTATCATATCTTGACTATCCATTTAAGTAATTCCAACAAAATCAATTATACATAAACCATAATTAAAATCACCATTCCTTACCATTCAAAAGCCATTCTGTATCTCAAAATCATTTTGTATCTCAAAAATCATACTGTATCTCAAAAGTCATTATGCATCTCAAAAACCATGTTGTATCTCAAAAATCAATCTTTATCTCACTAACTATGCAAGACTAATCCGAAAGGGCCATATTCGATGTGATTCTAACTCCCTATGGTCGGGGAGGTCGAATCTGATTCTAACTCCCTATGGTCGGGGAGGTCGAATCATCGTGCACAGTACCATCACAATAATGAATCTTCCGCAAGGGCCATAACGATAACATAAACTTAGATCTAACCTCAAATCAGAGGAAAATCTAAGCCTGTGCACGTACCATGGTAATCAAAACACAACTAACTCCATTGTCTTCTCAACAAATGAGAGACGGGTAATAACCTAGTCAAGCATCTATAGTGAGATATAAAACAATATTACAATCCATTTAGTGAGCATAAATCACAATATAATTCGATTCAAAGTCAATTCTAATATCCAATAATTTTTATGCTCATCACAATTTAAATCATAAATTTGCATTTTTCCATGAAAATTACCATCACAATTCAAAACATGTTCTATCACAATTTTCCCAAAACATATTTTGTTCAATCCATAACAATGCTTAATACTTGTGGAAATACCATTTTACAAGCTAAAATCATACATACTATAGCAATTTCAATAATAATTGAATTAAATCCAATGCCTGTTAAACATAGTTCATAAGAAAATATGTCATTTAATCATATAAAATATTCAGAACAAAATCAGTTAAAAACTAGTTGTGCACAAACACAACTTAAAACAATAACATACAATTAATCATATGAAATATTATTCAGAGCAAAATCAGTTGAAAACTAGTTGTGCACAAACCTCTGATGACTGTCTCCCTGATCTGGACTCAGTGTTTCCTTCCCTTTTTGTTGAGTCCTTGTTAACTGAGAAACACAATTTGAAGTGTTTCAGTGCTAAATTAAACTGTCTCTATCGATGGTGTTTGGTAAATAATGCACTGAACTCAATTATTCACTTAATCACCTAATATACCGACCCTCATTGCGTTTTAGGTAAATTAGGTTTTAGTGTCGTTAATATGTCACATTCGATAGGGTTTTAGGTTTGGTACGTTTTACCAAAGTCATTTCCTTGTTTAGTGCATTTTAATGCAAATTGCTGGATTCCGGAACACTGGATTGACCTAACCGGACGATCTAGTTCCCTCAGTTTTCGGGTCTCGGTCGAAACTACAAACTTGTAGATCTAGGTCTTATTGCACGCGGGGCAAAATTTTAGGTCAATCCGAGTTAAGTAGACCAAGTTATGGCTATTATACTATTGCTGGTCAAATGGTACCATTTTAGGTCAATTTGGTCAACTCTGGTTCGGCCAGTTTTTGGACCCGAACTTGTGCAAGTTGTTTGACTTGCTTATGGTCATTTCTGGGCTTTGGTGTCTTCATAAGACTTGTAGGTATGGGTCTTAACTATTCGTGGTCAAAATTTCAGGTCAATTGGACCTGGTTTGAGTGAGTTATGGCCTAAACACTCACTGCTGCCCAAATGGTCAGTTTTTAGGTCTCAAGTGTACCTAATCCGAATTGGTCATTTTCTTAGGTCACCTTGCAAGCAGAATTTTGGTATGGTTTCTCAATGAAAGTTGGCACATTTTGTGCCTAGTTTCACCTCAAATTGGTCTCATACCAATTGAGGTTACACATTTAAGGTTATAGGCTAAAATGTACACTGCCCTTGATTACTTTGCTTAACACACATCAACTACACACATTTACTTTGCAATTTGTTTACTTCCCTACCAATCTGTTTTGGTACATTAACCACAGTATAATCTACTTTACATTGACATTATTTTGGGCAGATTACCATTACCCTCAACACACCAAATATAATTCACATTTACAATATCTCAATACCATTACATACACACCTAAACACCACTAATTCTCACATACACTTTACACAATAATTTCATACACATATCCTTCATTCCTTAATGCCACAATTCTGCCAACACTCCCATGAATATACACATTTATTCAAGTGTCCCCAAGGCTGCCGAAATTTTCCTTCAACACCACATTGCCCTACAATCCATCAATTCTCATCCAAGTGCTAAAATCACCATGTATATGTGAAACAATTCATTAGGATATTAATTTACCATGATCAACATTATTTCTCATCAATTATATGCATAATAAATCATCAAATGTGTGACCCCATGGCTGTCCAAAAATGGCTATCTCAATAACTATTTAAACTTCAAAATTTCCTTCACAAAACTAACACCCATAACATAAACATAAAGTTTAACAAGAAAATTCTCAAAAATGCAAACTTACCTTTAATTGTAACTTGCTAAACCTTCACCAAACTTCTCAAAATTGGTATCAATATCTTCCTTGTGATGTGTAGACAAAGTTTAATGAAGAAACCTAAGAGGTTGGAGTTGAAATGGAGAGAGGAAATCAAGCTCATGCAAAACATCAATGGTGGATTTTTTTCATCTTCATTCACGGCATGGGTTATGGAATGAAGAAGATGACCCTTTTGAGTGGGAAGAATCTGCCCACTAATGAATATATTTAACCATTTTAATGTTCTTAGTGGACCACTAAACAAATTAAATCATATTTTAAGGTAAACTTTCACTTAATCCCACATTAAGCCCTTGATTTTAGTTATTTGTATTAGGTACCACTAAACTAATTTTTCATTTTATTTTCCAAGTGTAATATTAATTATTTTTAATGGACATTTAGGTCAAAAGAAACTTCGGGATGTCAAATGACCATAATGCCCCTGTTCGGGTTACGTTCCCGATTTTTCGGTAAAACCGTATTTTGTCTGTTTTTCGATTTCTCACTTTTCTTTGTACTAATTATTTAATTTTTTTTTGATCTTTCTAATGATATTTATTCTTCTATAAGGGTCTATTTAAGTCCTAAAAATGTTTTCGGGGTTCCATGATCCAGAGCTAGTCAACGGTCCACGCCGTGACTTCCAGTCTTGATCACCCATCGTTAGGTTTCCCGGCTCGTTTAACTTGATTACCTTTCTATTGTATTATTTTTCCTTTGTTTTTCTTGTATTTTCTTTTCTTGTATTTCATTATTTTATGTCTCCTCCCTCATGTCAAAGTGTAGTTCTAGGCATCCTAGCTGTCCGGACAACACTGGTCACCGGAGCAGTAGAACGCACTACCGAACTTTGGGGTGTTACATTTTCTAAGTGTAATATTATTTATTTTTAATGGACATTTAGGTCAAAAGACAATTCGGGATGTCAAATGACCATAATGCCCCTGTTCGGGTTGCATTCCCGATTTTTCTGAATATCTGGGTTTTATGCTTTTCGATTTCTCACTTTTCTTTGTACTAATTATTTAATTTTTCTTTGATATTTCTAATGATATTTATTCTTCAACAAGGGTCTATTTAAGCCCCAAAAATATTTTCCTGGGTTCCCCGCAGTCCAGGGCTAGTCAACGGTCCACGCCGTGACTTCCCGGTGCGGTCACCCATTGCTAGGGTTATCGGCTCGCTTAACTTGGTTACATTTCTTTGCTATCATTTTTCCTTTGTTTTTATTGTACTTTCTTTTCTTGTATTTCATTATTTTATGTCTCCTCACTCATATCGAAGTACGGTTCTAGGCATCCTAGCTGTCCAGGACAAAGACAGTCACCTAACGATGAGAGCACTACCGAACTTAGGGGTGTTACATAATCACTCTATAAAACCTTATTCCCTTCCCTTGAGAAAGAAATTTAATAAGAAAGAAAGAAGAAAAGAGGAGAAAAATTGAAGATTGGATATCAAAGTTGAGGTAAGCAAACTAAATTGAAAATTTTAGTTTATTGGTTATGTTTGTGGTTTGAGTAACCTAGAAATTTAATTAAAATCAAAAGAAAACATTTGTAGAGGACCAAAGGGAATTTCGGCCAGCCATGGATGTATGAGAGTATGATGTGTTTTGAATGAATTAAATGTGTTAGTAAGCTTGTATGAAAGTGGTAGTAAGATTGAAATGCTTAAATGTGATTACATGCAACAATTTAATGTGGTTAGGGTTTGGAGACCTCGGGTTTTGAGGCAAAAATTTGGAGAAATGGGAAAATGATATGTTTGACCTATTGTGAAGTTAAAAATGGTCATTTGGGACCAAATGAGTTGTGCTCGAATGGTTGGAATTAAAATCAAATTCGGAGGGAGTGTGGTCATGCTGCTGGCAGCATGACCAAGTCAATTTTGAAGGACCGAAAATGAAATTTTACAAGTCCAATTCATATGGGACCAATTGGGGATGAAAATAGACATAAAATGACACAATTTTCATTAAGGAACCATGCCTAAAAAGTGACCAAAACCTAGTGAACAAATTGACCAAAGTTGGAAAAGTGCAGGCTGCCCTGTACAAACTGACCAAATGAACAGTATTTGTTCATTTGGTCATAACTCGAGCTAGGCAGGTCCAAATGACCTGACATGTTACCAGTGGTTAGATGAGATATAGACCTAAAACTTTCATGAAGAACACAAACCCAAATTCTGCCATCAACCAAGTCATTTGGCCACCCCAAGTTGGTGACCCAAAACTGCCAGCACCAAAATTGCCCAGAAAATCTGGGTTGTGTCTAATCAGGCAGCCATGGTTCAAATGGCCATAACTTGAGCTACAAAACTCCAATTGGAGTGATTCAAAAAGGAGAATAAACTTAAGACAATAGGAAACATTTTCTATGAAGAAAGGTTTGCCAAATTCTAAAAGTAGAATGACCAATGGAACAGTGCAACTAGGGACACCAAAACTGAAAATTTGACAATTTTACCTAAAGGACTTAAGCTTTGAGAAAATGACCAAAACCAACAAATTTAATTACCAAAATGTGGTATGTGGGTGAAGTTGGCGTTCCCATGCCTATAAAGCCTTAAAAAGTCAACAATTTAACTTGAATAGTGTAGTGAATAGTAACCCGAAACACAAAAACCTCGAGAACGTCAAATTTAGCACATTAAAGCTAGGTAAAAGTGAAGTTAAATTTATTTTTAGATTTATGCTAAGTTATGGTACTGAAACACTATGAAACTGTGTGTTTCAGTTGAAAAAGACTTGGAAACTCAGAGAGACTGAGTCACGGCCTAGAGGCGACTCACGTCAGGTCTGTGCACAGTAATTTTTGTTTAAATATATGATTCTTGAAAATTTAATTTCTTTTTTTTTGAGTTAATTATAAATTGTGTTGTCATTTATGATTGTGAATATGACTTTGAAAATTGATCAGATTTCTCATAAATTATTTGAATAAATTGTTTTGAATTGATTTTGTGTTCACACTTAGCATGACAGTATCACATTATTCCTCCTCCATTTATGGGGTTGAGATCGTTTATTTTCTTCCCTCTCTGGCTTGCCAGTTGAGGTTGAGATCGGATGAGTACTCATTAGCTAGCTAGCCACCTCCGTCATTGATTTCGATTAATGGAGTTGTAGATTGCTTTGTCGTGGTGTACAACACGACATTGATCGGAAATTTTGTGTCATGGCTTAAGTTGTGTATGATTTTGGCAGCACTGTGTTTATTAAATTATTTGACTAAATTGTGCTATTTTGAGTTTTGATAATTGTGAAATGTGATTGAGAAATATTTAAATTATGTTTTGGCAATGAATGATTTATGTATCGTATTTTAAATTTTTATTGTGCACCACTGAGTATTTTTATACTCAGCGATGGCTTATTTTGCTGTGGCAGATAAGAGCAAGGAAAAAGCAGCAGAGTAAGCTGCTATTGAATTGAGGACTACACGGATCTTTTGTACGGGTATTATTTTATACCTTTGCGGTTAATTTTGATGTAAATATTATAACGCTTTATGTATCAATATAAAGTTGAGCAATTGTAAAATAAATTGTAATAATATTATTTTTGGATTTCCTTCTGTAAATTAATATTTGTACTTGTGAATTTCATACTTTATGCCTTGTGAATGATGTTATTAAATATTTTGAGATGATAAATTTTGATTTGGATTGTGAAATTATTTTGAAGTGAATTGAATTGAGTTGATTTGAGATTAATTGAAGGTTGGGAGTTGAGAAAATTATTGGAAGTGTTTTTTTTAGGTATTTGAAGAACTGTTTTCTCCAACTACAAACGGAACTCTGTCAAAATTTTTATAAAATTTGCGACAAAAATAAAATGGACAAAAATTGTTACTAGTATTTAAACTTTGAATAAATGGTTTTTAATTCCTACCAAAATGCTCACCACTTCCAAAATATAAGAAAATTATTTTAAAATCCCTTGTAGGGTCCTTAATGAGTTATCGGTAGTTCATTAAGTATTCTACAGGATCATGTTATGCCTTACAGAGGGGTAAGGTGTGACACAAATTATTCTTAACAATTCATAATGAATAAAATTTTAAAATTTCTAAATTCTTCCAAATCAATGACATTCAAAAATCATTATTTTCATTCATGCAAATTATTCATTTGAATAACATTTTGATCAAATAGTAACTATATATTTACATTTCTTTTAAATTCTGAAACAATACAAAAGTATTTTGAATCACTAACAAATTATTTATTTCAATCACAATTTATCAAATTATGCATAATTTAAAGGGCGTTGCCAACAATTCACACAGTTGATCCTATGACCCAAAATTCAAATGGATGCCGTGTTGTACACCACGGCATTTCACATTCTCTCAATAAATTAGGCTAAAAGGGAGAAACAAAGACTAGCTAGTATATATGAGTACTCATTCAAATTCTTCCCCAACTGGCAAGCCATAAAGGAAGTAACTCACCTCATCTAGTGGAGGAGATATCTCACTAGACAAGCTAATGAGAATTCACAACAAATTTTGCCATGTCAACTATGGTTTCAAATCATATTCAAAACAATTTCTATTTACAAAGTATTTACAAATCATCAACATATTTAATCATCATAAATTCATGCTTAAGGTTGACAACACATCTTAAAATTTATAATCCTCAAAACCATGCAATAAATCCTTAAAAGCATAAAAAAATTTACATTTAATTTATACAAATTCATTCAACAAATTAAAATCCTCAATACAGCAAAATTATAAATCATAAAATAACTTGTTCAAATCAATTTAGAAATAAACAGTAACAAAATAGTTAGTTGTGCACAAACCTTAAATGAGTCGCCTCTTGGCCTTGACTCGATTCCTCGAGTTCCTTCCCGGTATTCTTTTCCACTGAAACACACAGTTTTACAGTGTTTCAGTAGTATAACTCATCATTAATCAAAAAATAAATTCAAATTCATTTATACCTAGCTTTAATATGTTAAACTTGATATTCTTTAAAATTTGTGTTTTGGGGTTACTATTCACGATATTATTCAAGTCAATTTGTCGACTTTCTAAGACTTAATAGGTATGGGAACTCCAACTTCACCCACATACCACATTTTGGTCACTAAATTTGTTGGTTTTAGTTGTTTACTCAAATTCTAAGTCTTTTAGGCAAATTTGATAAATTTTCAGTTTTGGTGTCTAAGGTTGCACTGTTCCATTAGTCATTTTACTGTCGGAATTTGGTAAAACTTTCTTCATATAAAATGTTCCCTATTGTCTCAAGTTTATTCTCCTTTTTGAAAATCTCCAATTGGAGTTTTGTAGCTCAACTTATAGCCATTTGAACCATGGCTGCCGGATTGGACTCAACCCAGTTTTCTGGGCAAATTTTGGTTCTGGCAGTTTTAGGGCACCAATTTGGGGTGGCCAAATGACTTGGTTAATGGCATAATTTGGGTTTGTGTTCTTCATGAAAGTTTTAGGTCTATATCTCATCTATCCACTGGTAAAATTTCGGGTCATTTAGACCTGCCTAGCACAAGTTATGGCCAAATGAACAAACACTATTCATTTGGTCAGTTTGTATAGGGCAGACTGAGATTTTCCAAGTTTGGTCAATTTGTTCACTAGGTTTTGGTCTCTTTTTGGGCATATTTCCTGAATGAAAATTGTGTCATTTAGTGTCTATTTTCATTCCCAATTGGTTTCATACCAATTGGACTTGTAAATTTTCATTTTTGGTCCCTCAAAGGGACCTTGGCAGCATGACCACATTGAGTCCGAATTTAGTCTCAACTCCAACCCTTCCAACACATTTCATTTGGTCTCAAATGACCATTTTTCACTTCAAACTAGGTCAAAGACATCATTTACCAATTTCTCACATTTTTTTTTCTCTAAACCCTAAGTGTCCAAACCCTAGTTTACCAATTCTTTACATTTAATTGATTCAATGCCTATATACATGTTTCTTCATCTCAAACAAGATCACATATACTTTTAAATCTATCAAACTCATACATACAAACATCAAACCCTAGTTGACTGAAATTTAGGTTTGGTCCTCCAACAATTAATTTCATTTCATTTTAAGTTTATTTCTAAGTTAATGAAGTAAAAAATGTAGTAATCAAACTAATATTATCAAGTTTGCTTACTAACCTTTCTTAGAACTTCAAATCCTTCAAATCTCTATCTTTTGTTCTTCTTTCCTCTTTCAATCTTCTTCTTAGGTTGTGATAACAAGCTCTAATGAGGTGTTTATGGAAAATCTTAAGGTTAAGTGAGGGGATTTAAGCTTGAGTGCGAGCTTTAATGGAAGTTTAAAAATGGAGATGTGAGGGAGAGTGAGGGCGGCACTTTGGATGAGAAAGAAGACTTTACTTTTTTCTTTTTTTCCTTTCTTTTCCTTTTTTATGTCTTAGGAAGACTATAAATCCATTTACTTAAATTTATTAATTATCATATTTATGGCATCATGCATGATGTCATGCATGATGTCATCTCCCTTCACTTTTTCATTTTCTTCTTTTTTTTTTCATTTTTCTATTAGTTCTTTAATTTAATTCCCGACTCCGAAAGTTTCTTTTCTCTGATTTGATTTAACAGTTAGGTCAGGAGTCAGCTCTCGGGGTCAATTGACCAAATTGCGCCTCGTCGGTTCAACCCGGTTTGCAAATAATTCAATATTTCTTCTGGCTCCCTGACCTAATTATTTGACTGACTTAACAATTATTTTTCATGATTTTCTCTTTTCCACTGTGTTCATAATAGTCCTAAGGACTGCAGCGTCACATTTTACGGTTCGAAATTTGAGTTTAAATCGACTTCATAGTCGTTCTCGAGAAAGTCACCCATCGCTGTGACTCTCGGCTCGTTTAACTTCTTATGTTCTGTTTTTCTTATTTATACTTAACTAATTGGCAATTACTAATTATTTGTGTTTATAGCTCATCTAGTTGTCTTAAGTGTGGTCCTAATCCCCTTAATTGTCCGGACCGACACCGGTCACCGGAACAGTGAAATATACCAGGCTATACAAATAGGGGTGTTACAATTCTCCCCCCCCCCCCCTTAAAATAATTTCGTCCTCGAAATTTTACGTTGTATCAGTCTCTGAACACATGTGGGTTTTGTCTCCTCATGTCCTATTCACGCTCCCAAGTAGCTTCCTGGCCTGAATGATGGTTCCTTAGCACTTTAACCAATACTTTTTACTCATCGATTGCTCACCTCGTGTGCCAAGTTTCTTATGATCCTCTATCATAAGTTAAATTCAAATTCATTTCAATTTTATAGGTAAGCAAATCTGTGTGCTAGTGGATCCACTCTTCCTAGGACCTCGTATGATCCTATGGGTGAAAACTTAGTTTTAGTCTTTTATTATCAAATCTCTTGATTATTTGATGCAACCTTCAGTTTACTTTAGAATATTTTCGTCTTTTCTTGCTGTTGTTTTAGTAATTATTTTCCTTTGTAGTTTTTTTTTTTTTTTTTTTTTTAATGACCTTATTGGTCATGTATGAATTGCTTATCTCTTTATTAGCCATAGGTCCATAACCATTATCTTACCATCTCCATTTATGACTAAGGCCTATGTGCCATTTTGCACTATCTTGTTTGCTTTTGTTTAACTTATTTCCTTCTTGATAAAATAGTTCAGGATATCGTCATGCATCTTAAGTAGGTTGTTTGCCCTGGTGGCAATTCCTCATCTAGTGTTTTTCTCATTTCTTACTGTTCTATTTGTTTTTTTTTTTTTTGTTCCATAGCTTAACTTTAATTATTTTATTACTCAATCTTATCTTCTTCCTTAACTTGACTGTCGACTCATGATTTAGCACCTCTTATCATCCCTAATAAATCCACTATACTTCAATATTACTTTGATTTGGTCCTCTGACCATTCTAGTGAGCACTTTAACTAATATTCATAACGTTTCTTTATTACATTCGCACTAACTATTCTAATTTTTACTTCCACAACTCTTTTATCTATCAATGTTCTATAGCTTGTTTTCCACTGGTTTGTAATCATTACCCTTTTTTTTTTCAACCATAAACAATTCTTTAATCTTAAGAAGGGAGTCTAATGGACTCTCCTGTTTCCCATGTTATTCAAAAGTTTCACTTTAATTCTAATCTAATCCTTATGATCCACATAATAAAGTTGTGCTCTTCCTAAAGAATACCTGGCCAACTAGTTCCTATCGAATTACTGTTATCAGTAGAATATCATTTCTTAACTGTTTTATAAGTTATAATTGTCATCCATAGTATCCTGTCTCTTCCAGGGGAACAAAATTATGTTTTGTGTCTCACTACTACACAAATAGAATATTATTCCTTACTAAACTTTGAGCAAAAGATCCATTGTAATATCATAACAACTACAAACCCCATATCGGAGACTGGATGTCTTAGCCCTTTAGGTGTTATTTTTAAATTTTTACCATGCTAAAATCTCTAGTCCCATAACAATTCCTGATGTACTGTAATTCATGCTAGGGTAACGGAGTCTTTAACTCTCACTACCTTGCAACCAAGATCTTTTGATATTCTAATTATAGCGTTTTAAATCCCGAATTAGGATTTTCAAACTCAGTTCTAGTAATAAAACTCTATTCTGGTATATTTGTACCATAGCGAAGTCATTTATAACTATTCTTATCCTTATGTACTATTGGGTAGTACGTAGCTCTACACAATAAATCTCAAGTCAGTACTATAATCTGCAGCTTACAGCACAAACATCAAGAATATTGCATAGTTACTACGATACATCCCAATAGATCAAACTTCCCTATGTTTAATTTCTTTCAAATCCACTAATATCTTAAACTTATTTTGATTATGGTACTTACTGATATCTATCAACAGTAATACCTTTACTTCCATCTAGGGCAGATATATTACTATAACTTACTTTTTGGTCCTCTTACCTTACCTAATTAGGCTTACTAATTAACTTTATAATTTATCGTAGTCTAGGAGATGTCTCTCACTAGAAACTTTTCTAAAATTAATTCCAATCACGCTTATTATCTCAATTCTTATCCTAAAAGACTAATTACTAACACATTAAAATTTATCTCCACGCAATGGAATAGCAGTAGAACATATAATTTTGCATTAGCATATAAATAAGTAGAGCTGGAATCAAATAGTACATAATTATTCCTTTCACAAGCTAAGAACATACCGGCAACTACATTTGAAGTCTCTGCTTCTTCCCCTCGATGCATGGCATTTCCTCTTTCTAATGCATTTCCTCTTTCTAATGCATTCCTCTGCTCGGGTTGGTCCATTGTGCGAGGATTACCCGAAGTATTGTATCTACTTCTGCCTCTTCCCCTACTGACTATTAATGAGCCTCCAAAATCAGAATCTTGAACTGATTCCTCTGGTGTAGTATGTGGCATAAATCGACATGCGCTAGTACAATCTTGGGCAAAATGTCCAATTCCACCACAATTGAAGTAGGCTCCAGTGACCCTATGGCAAATACCCCCATGAAATTTTCCACAAACGTCACAGAGACGGGTAGGGTTGGAACTTCTAGTTCTTTGACGAATGGTTCTTGATTACTTCCGCCCTGAAGATCTGCCTTTGTCATACTTAGGAGCTCGGGGGTCCCTCAAAATCTTTTCTCTTTCCCAAATTACTACTCGAACTTTGACCGATGGATTTCCCACTTTTCTCTTTTTCATACTGCTCTTGAGGGGGTTGGGTTTGTACTTGGGCCTGGGCTGATAGATTATCAGCCATTTGCTGAAAGAACATGGCCATCTGCTGGGCCATTTATGCAGTAATTTGTATAGGAGGGACTGGTGCAGTTGAACCTCCAACGCTCTGCGAAACTAGGGCCTCTCCTTGTACATTAACTATATCATACTGCTCTACCGTTTTATCCCCCTTGTCCATATCTATTCACAGGATTTTTTTTCTATTTCCTGTACAACCAACACAAGGAGATTTTTCCTTATTAGTTCATATTTATAATGTAAATGTACTATATGTATCAAATATTTGAGCAGTTGTACTTATCGAAAAATATTTAAAATTCACAGTTGAAAATTTACTTTAAAACCTTTGCTCTGATACCACTAAAACATGTCACACCCTACTCCTCGTAAGATGTAACATGCTCCCGTAGTACACCTAATGAATTACCGTACTTCGTCTACCGGTAACCCATTAAATATACTACAAGGGATTTTGAAACAATTTTCTTACTTTTGTTAAGTGGTGAGCGTTTCTAAATAGATATTAAAACATTTTACTAAAGTTGAAAATCAGTTAAAATTTTTGGATATTTAAAAATCTTTGCAATTTTTACAAAAATTTCGGTAGAGTATCGTCTGTTTTTTGAGAAAAGAGTTCTTCAAAACCTTAAAATAAAGACACTCCCAATATTTTTCTCAACAACTTCTTCAAATTTCACAATCAATCTCAACCAATTTCTCAAGTCTTAAAATTCAAACAATCCTCATTTCACAAACAACACAAGCAATTCAGTACACAGTTTAAATTAAATCAAACATTGAAATATATCATTAAGATAACAAAATGAATATTTACATTCATGGGAGTATTAATGTGACACCCCTTACCCGACTACAGTGTAGCCGAGCAAGTTATGCTACTCAGTGTGCCGGAGCACTCTATTTTATCTTAATTCATTTTTATCATAGTTTTGAAAATAACTTGTGAAATATAATTCATTTATTGAAATTGTAATTTATTTGAGGTTCCGAAAATTTTATAGAAAATCCGGCAAAGTACCGGCTAAAAATGGAGAAAACAGTTCTTCGGAACCTGTGAAAAACACTTCCTATATTCTTATTCATTCATCTCAACTCCATTTATCAAGATCTCAATATTTTTCAACCATTCGTTTCTCAATCATTCATCTCATTTGTTAATCATGTACAAGTCGTAAATAGACATTCACTCTTCCTTTCACAAACACAATTTTCTTAACAATTCCTCTATTTGTCATTCATTCATTTCACATCATCATTAGACTCAAATCATAAATAAATTCTCACATGTGATTTATAATCACAAATTACAAGTACTTACATTAATACAAAATTATATTACATTTGTTTCAAATACACATGATAAAATAAGAGTTTAATTACAAAATTTACAAAAAACTCAAAATACAAAATGGGACCTAGTGTCCTACCAATGCACTGTGGATGGTGAGGTGACACGGACACTATGCAGAACTGTGAATGGCCTTACCCAATCTGTGGTCTACCGGGCCCTCTGTCCAAATCTTCAGTACCTACGCGTTGCAAAAGCAACACGCTAAGCATAAAGCTTAGTGGTGCCAATAATACAAGAAAATATAATATGCTAATAAAAATCATAATTTCCTTGCTATTGTGTTCATAAGAAATGAGTAATTACTAACTTATTGTTTAGTCGAGGGCTAATCATGTTTTATGATATTAACTTCTTCATGCATTTCGTTAATTATTTTCTTCATGATATTGAGCTTCTTTGTATTTTTGTAATCATTCCTGATACTTAATTTTCGTATTTTCTTTAATAATCAGTTCAATCACAGTTATACTTTTCCATGCCCAAGTAACCTATCTTTGGGACGATGGATCGATAACGGGTCGTTGGCACTGGACACCGCGGTGCCTCGGGCCGTCATACCATGGGACGCAGAACGTCTACCACGTATGCAGTCAGTATGGCTAAAAAGTCATGATATCACATAATCGGCATAAAAGCCATGAATACGGGCATAAAAGCCATGGATACGGGCATAAAGCCATGAATACAGGCATAAAGCCTTTCCTTTCACAGTACTGCTAAAACAATACCCTATTGGCATGCCAAACTATCCAAACCAATCACATTAGGCCTACTAGGGCATTTTGCATTTTTAAGTTTCACAATTTTTGAATTTCAAGTTTTCATGTCACTATTCATTTCATTAGTCAACTAAAATGTTGAATTTTGCATAAACAATAGGTACATTGGTTTTAATACTCCCAAACATACCACATTTTGTATTTAAAACTTGTTGGTATTGGTTGCCAATACCATTTCTAAGCTTAATGCTAATTGAACAAAATTTTCAGATTTGGTGCTTCATCTTTATTGTTCCATTTGATATTTTTACAGTGGGAATTTGAGGAAATGGTAAACATGAAAGTTGTTCCTTATCTTGTCTAGTTGAATTTCTTTTTTTGAATCACTCTATTTGGATTTTTGTAGCTCAAGTTATGGCCAAAATAAGTTTACTGTTTATGTGTACTGTTCATGCTGAAATTTTGGGTTTTGACAGATTTTGGTCCAAATTTGGTCAGTAATTTGACCAAGTTAAGTTCATAATTTGGTCTAACTTTCTTCATATGACATGTTCTACCATACCTTAGGTTTCCATCGGTTCAAGAATCGCCTAAATCCGAGTTTTCTAGAGGGAGTTATAGTCATCCAAACATTACTGTTCAAATGTAAATCTGCAGAGTTGCAGGTTTGATAACTTAACTTTGGCCAATCATTTGAATGGGTTAATGGCATTATTTGGGGTAGGTTTCTTCATGAAAGTTGTTTGTCTATATCTTATCTTGTATCTGTAAAAATTTCAGGTCAATTAACCAAATCTACAGTGAGTTATGGCCAAATGAACAGTTACTGTTCATTTGGTCAATTCTGCAGGTGCTGGTTGCAAGGTATCCAGAATGGGGCCAACTTTTGGTCCTCTTGCTTTGGTCTTTTGGGCATGGTTTCTTCAGTAAAAATGTGCCATTACAAGCTTAGTTTCATGTCCAATTGGCCAAACACCAATTGGACCAACAAAGCTCAAGATATGGCAGTCCAAGTGGACTGAAATTTGATCACCTCTTTGCACTCATGGGGCAGCCTGCCCATTCCACTTTGCCATGCAATAATTCACTCCTAATTATGGTCAACTTACCTCAAATGGTCACTAATTGAATATTAGAATGTTCTTTAACAATTTCATAAGCAAAGTCAAATTTTCACTCCTAAACCCTAGCTCAAAGTCATGGTTTTCACAATTTCTTTAGTTAACTCTTTCATTCTTGTATATATATATATGTATACACTTTAAACATAATCTCCAATTTACTCTAAGTCCATTAATACAATCAAACTCATTCCTTCCTAGGGCTGCCGAAAATTCATAGGGTCCATATACATAGATTCCATTCATTTAATTCACAAAACTTTACTCACTTTAAGTATTTAACATGAATTAAAAGAGATTTAAGTGTAAATAGGCACTAACCTTGAATAGGGCAGAATTTCAAACTACCCAAACTCCTTCTTTCTTCTTCTTTTGGCTGCCTAGAGGTTACTCAAGTTGCTAGGTTAATTTTTTGTGAAGCTAGGTTATGATTTTGTTGGGTAGAAATGGGTGAATCAAGCTTTGAAAAGCTTGAATATACTTAGCTATGGAAGAAGAGGTTCACGTCCAAATGAAGAAGAAGAACCAGAAAATTTGTTTCTTCATTTGTCATTTTTCTCTTTTTAATTTGGCTTGTTGGGTTGTGATTGGTGGAAGCCTTCCAAATGACATCATGTGATGTCATATTTAGGTTTTTCTTTCATTTTCTTTTCTTCTTTTCTCTACTCATTTTCACTTTAATTTTTAGTAATATTTATTCATATTTTATGTCATATTAATTATTTATTTAACTGGATAAGTCGGCCAAAAATCGCCTCTGAAGGCGAAATGACCAAAATGCCCTCCGTTTGGCTTAACGGGTCAAAATTGGCTGTACCGATTGAAAATTTTTTCTAAATATTTTCTTGGCATTCTAATGCCATGGGAACCTCAATAACCCTTCTCTGGAGTCCCAAAAATTATTTTATGAATTTTTTTTCCGGGTCTAGGGCTCCTCGTTGCGAGAACCGCAACTTACCTCTGGTTACCCATCTCTTGGGCACCGGCTCGTTTAACTTGGTTGTATTTTATTTCTAAAATTTTTCCTAAATTTTTCTTATTAATATTTGAGTTAATTATGGTCCCTTACTTTGATTTAAATATTTTTCTGGACGTTCTAGCTGTCCGGACCGACACCGGTCACCAGAACAGTAGAATGTACGGAGTGGCTACCGGGAGGGTGTTATAATTAAAATTTAATAATGCAAAACTTTATAAGTATATAAAGTCTCAAGATAATATTACAATAATTTGTATTTGATTACAATCGAAATATATATATATTACAAAAGAGTTGGTACAACTGCTCAAAGGAAGTTTCATACATACCATTACAGAATTACATCAAAAGCTAATATACAAGGGTATACCTATGATAGACCCGAAGATAGTCTCACTATGTCTTTTGAGAAATCTTGCTCAGCTGCTTTATTATTCCTTTGACCTGCGACAGCATACATAGCTATCACTGAGTGGTGAACTCAGTGGTGCACAAACTAATAATTTAAAACTTAATACAAATTATTCTTAACAATTCATAATGAATAAAAATTTAAAATTTCTAAATTCTTCCAAATCAATGACATTCAAAAATCATTATTTTCATTTATGCAAATTATTCATTTGAATAATATTTTGATCAAATAGTAACTATTTATTTATATTTCTTTTAAATTCTAAAATAATACAAAAATATTTTGAATCACTAACAAATTATTTATTTCAATCACAATTTATCAAATTATGAATAATTTAAAGGGCGTTGCCAACAATTCACACAGTTGATCCCATGACCCAAAATTCAAATGGATGTCGTGTTGTACACCACGACATTTCACATTCTCCCAATAACTGAGGCTAAAAGGGAGAAACAAAGACTAGCTAGTATATATGAGTACTCATTCAAATTCTTCCCCAACTGGCAAGCCAGAGAGGAAGTAACTCGCCCCATCTAGTGGAGGAGATATTTCACTAGACAAGCTAATAAGAATTCACAACAAATTTTGCCATGTCAACTGTGGTTTCAAATTATATTCAAAACAATTTCTATTTACAAAGTATTTACAAATCATCAACATATTTAATCATCATAAATTCATGCTCAAGGTTGGCAACACATCAAACTTAAAATTTACAATCCTCAAAACCATGCAATAAATCCTTAAATGCATAAGAAAATTTACATTTAATTTATACAAATTCATTCAACAAATTAAAATCCTCAATACAGCAAAATTATAAATCATAAAATAACTTGTTCAAATCAATTTAGAAATGAAAAGTAACAAAATAATTAGTTGAGCACAAACCTTAAACGAGTCGCCCCTTGGCCTTGACTCGATTCCTCGGGTTCCTTCCCGGTATTCTTTTCCACTGAAACATACAGTTTCACAGTTTTGTAGTATCATAACTCATCATTAATCCAAAAATAAATTCAAATTCATTTATACTTAGCTTTAATATGCTAAACTTGACATTCTTTAAAATTTATGTTTTGGGGTTACTATTCACGACACTATTTAAGTCAATTTGTCGACTTTCTAACACTTAATAGGTATGGGAACTCCAACTTCACGCACATACCACATTTTGGTCACTAAATTTGTTGGTTTTAGTTGTTTACTCAAATTCTAAGCCTTTTAGACAAATTTGATAAATTTTCAGTTTTGGTGTCTAAGGTTGCACTGTTCCATTGGTCATTTTACTGTTGGAATTTGGCAAAACTTTCTTCATAGAAAATGTTCCCTATTGTCTTAAGTTTATTCTCCTTTTTGAAATTCTCCAATTGGAGTTTTGTAGTTCAACTTATAGCCATTTGAACCATGGCTGCCGGATTAGACTCAACCCAGTTTTCTGGGCAAATTTTGGTTCTGGCAGTTTTAGGTCACCAACTTGGGGTGGCCAAATAACTTGGTTAATGGCATAATTTGGGTGTGTGTTCTTCATGAAAGTTTTAGGTCTATATCTTATCTGTCCACTGGTAAAATTTCATGTCATTTAGACCTGCCTAGGTCAAGTTATGGCCAAATGAACAAATATTATTCATTTAGTCAGTTTGTACAGGGTAGACTGAGATTTTCCAAGTTTGGTCAATTTGTTCACTAGGTTTTGGTCACTTTTTGGGCATGCTTCCTGAATGAAAATTGTGTCATTTAGTGTCTATTTTCATTCCCAAATGGTCTTATATCAATTGGACTTGTAAATTTTCATTTTGGTCCCTCAAAGGGACCTTGCAGCATGACCACATTGAGTCCGAATTTAGTCTCAACTCCAACCCTTCCAACACATTTCATTTGGTCACAAATGACCATTTTTCACTTCAAACTAGGTCAAAGACATCATTTACCAATTTCTCACATTTTTGGTCTCTAAACCCTAAGTGTCCAAACCCTAGTTTACCAATTCTTTACATTTGATTGATTCAATGCCTATATACATGTTTCTTTATGTCAAACAAGATCGCATATACTTTTTAATCTATCAAACTCATACATACACACATCAAACCCTAGTTGACTGAAATTTAGGTTTGGTCCTCCAACAATTAAGTTCATTTTATTTTAAGTTTATTTCTAAGTTAATTAAGTTAAAAATGTAGAAATCAAACTAAGATTATCAAGTTTGCTTACTAACCTTTCTTAGAACTTCAAATCCTTCAAATCTCTATCTTTTGTTCTTCTTTCCTCTTTCAATCTTCTTCTTAGGTTAGGATAACAAGCTCTAATGAGGTGTTTATAGAAAATCATAAGGTTAAGTTAGGGGATTTAAGCTTTAGTGCAAGCTTTAATGGAAGTTTAAAAATGGAGATGTGAGGGAGAGTGAGGGCGGCACTTTGGATGAGGAAGAAGACTTTTACTTTTTTTTTTCTTTTCTTTTCTTTTCCTTTTTTATGTCTTAGGAAGACCATAAATCCATTTACTTAGATTTATTAATTATCATATTTATGGCATCATGCATGATGTCATCTCCCTTCACTTTTTCATTTTCTTTTTTTTTTTTAATTTTTCTATTAGTTCTTTAATTTAATTCCCGACTCTGAAATTTTTTTTTCTCCAATTTTATTTGACAATTAGGTCAGGAGTCAGCTCTAGGGGTCAACTGACCAAATTGCCCCTCACCGGTTCAACCTGGTTTGCAAATAATTCAATATTTCTTCCGGCTCCCTGACTTAATTATTTGACTGACTTAACAATTCTTTTTCGTGATTTTCTCTTTTCCACTATATTCATAATAGTCCTACGGACCGCAAGCTCACATTTTACGGTTCAAAATTTGAGTTTAAATTGACTTCGCAGTCTTTCCCGAGAAGGTCACCCATCGCTGTGACTCTCGGCTCGTTTAACTTCTTATGTTTTGTTTTTTTTATTTATACTTAACTAATTGGCAATTACTAATTATTTGTGTTTATAGCTCATCTAGTTGTCTTAAGTGTGGTCCTAGTCCCCTTAATTGTCCGGACCGACACCGGTCACCGGAACAGTGAAATATACCAGGCTATACAAATAGGGGTGTTACAATAATAATCCCATGTCGGTACTGTAATCTACAGCTTACAATACAAACATCGAGAAGATTACATAGTCACTACCTTATAACCTCATGAACTAGGTTTTCTACTTCTTTTCTAATGCCCTCTGCAGCTCTGAGTCCATATCTTAACTTTGAATAGTCAAAAGTAAACAGATCTGCATAGTGTCACCTCAACTCTTATGAACGCAATGCATGTATGCACACTAGTTCTTTCTCCTTATCTTTTCCGAGGAACGCCTAAACCGTGCTCTGATATCACTAAATGTAACACCCCTCACCCGTCTACAGTGTAGCTGACCAAGGCATGTCACACGGAGTGCCAGAGCACCTAATGTTATCTGATTTCATTATAGTTCTGGATTTACTTGTTCAAAAGCTTTATCTGAGGTTTAGGCTACTTTTACTGTTTATCAAAATCTAACTAATTTAGAAAATTCAAAAATTTTAATGACAATCCAGTAGAGTACCAATAGTAATTTGGACTAACAGTTCTTCTGAACCTACCAAAAACAAATTCAATATATACTCAAATTCATAACTCAGATTTTCTCAAAGCATTCTCAACAGTTTCTCAAACTCAGATTCAGTCTCAAAATTTCTCAAACTCAATCTCATTTAGAATCATTATGATTAAATAATTAACTCAAATATCAGAATTCTTATATTTCATTAACTTATATAATTTACCAACTAAATTACATAAGTTTGTCAAGTACAGGATATACAAATAATTTATAATATACTTAGAATGAACAAAATACATAACATGTGCAATTATGAGTCCTATCTACGTGCATTGTTGAGAAGGTGACAACCTTGAATTCTTTTGACACTTCTGCAGATCTGGACTCCAAAATCTCAGTCGAAGTACCTGCGTGAGGAAACAATTTCATTGCGCTAAGCATTTCTGCTTAGTGGTGCAATAATATAACAAGAAATAATATATACAAATAAAGAAAGAAATAAATCATAATTCGGATATCCAGGAATCAGTTATTCTAACTGTATTGTATTTTAAGTCTCTACGGTGCTACAAATTATATTTTTGTTATGTTTTTATTGCTAATCTCTTTTACTCATTTCATTCAATGCTTAATTTATTTGCATTGAAATTTCCATCCACTTAACTTAACTTAACTGCCTGAATTGAATAATGTTTTAATTGACTGCCCGTGTAGCCTATACACTGACCAAACTGGATAAACGGATATACTAGCATTGGGTACCTAGTATCTCAGGCTGTCACACCATCGGTCACAAAGTATCTCCCAGTGTGCAAACAGTGTGGCTAAAAAGCCATATAATCAATCAGGCATTAAGCCGAGCATAATAACACAATCTGTATAGCCATAGGCTATTAAAATCATAGTATGGCATAATAAGCCAGAAAACACAGTACGGCGTGAAGCCATTCACAAAATAGCTGTCCGAATCCTATTGGCATGCAAACCTATCCAAACTAGTCAACTAGGCAAACTAGGGCATAGTACAAGATTAAATATTTATTTTTAAGGTTTACTGGTCATTATACAATTCAGTGGTTAATGAAAATGTTGACATTTTCATACATCATGCATAAGTTGATTCTAGTATGAACATGTCACAATTCGCATTTCAATATGCTGCCAGTATAGTATAATTTATAATTCTCACAAGTTGGCATTTATTGCCAAATTATTTCTAGGCTTCATTGCATTTTATTGTCAATTTTTCAGTTTTAGTGTGTTAGATTGGTCTAGCTTAATGTCCTATTTCTCTTGGTTTTTAGCTTCTGGTCAAAGAAGTAAAATTGTAGCTCTATGTCTAATTAAACTTTTGGCACAAATTTCAAGTCATTCTGAGTTGTATAGACCAAGATATGGTCAATTTACTAAAGCTGGATAGATTACGTCTTTAGTACAAAATTTGGTCAATTTTAGGTCAAATTTGGTTCTGGCAGTTTTGGTACCCTAACTTGGGCAAGCAATTTGACTTAGTTCTGGTCATTTATGGGCTTTAGTGTCTTCATAAGAATTGTAGCTCTATGTCTAAGCTTTCCATGGTATAAATTTTAGGTCATTAGACCTATTTTGAGTGAGTTATGGTCATTTTAGTGACTACTGTTCATATGGTCAAATTCTAGGTTGCAATGGTTCTGGACAGTTTTGTTACCTCAACTTGTGCAAGCAATTTTTGAGTAAATGACATTTCTGGGTTCTGTGATCTTCACTGAAGTTGTAGCTCCATATCTAGGCTTTCGAATGATATAAATTTCAGGTCATTTGGACCTGTTTTGAGTGAGTTATGGCCAAAATACTGGCTACTGTTCAAATGGCATTTCTTGAATGGCTCAAACTTTGTCTGGATCCACTTCTATTCCCTTCTCGCTTACTATGAATCCCAATAGTTTACCAGACCTGGCCCCAAACACGCACTTAGCCGGGTTCAGTTTCAGTTGATACTTCCTGAGCCTTTCGAACACCTTTCTCAACACTTGTATGTGACTTCTACCCCTCTGGATTTGATGATCATATTATCCACATATATTTCTACTTCCTTGCGCATCATGTCTTGGAATAATGTGACCATGGCGCATTGATAGGTAGCTCCGGCATTTTTTAATCCAAAGGGTATCACCCGATAGCAATATACCCCCCACTGGGTGATAAAAGCAATTTTGTCTTTATCCCCTTCATCCATGGAGATTTGGTTATACCCTGATGCCCCGTCGATACATGAATATCTTCCCAGCCCTGCAGCATTGCTTACTAGCACATCTATGTGTGGGAGAGGAAAATCATCCTTCAAGCTTGCCTTATTGAGATCCCTGTAATCAACACATACCCTTACTCTTCCATTCTTCTTCATTATAGGGACAACATTAGCTATCCACTAGGGCTATTTGACCACTTCTAAGAATCCAACATCATACTGCTTTTTGACTTCATCCCTAACTTTGAGCAGCGTGTCGATGTTCATTCTTCTCAATTTCTGTTTCACTGGAATCATCCTAGGAATTAGAGGGATTTTATGTGTTACTATCTGAGGATCCAATCCTAGCATGTCATCATAGCTCCATGAGAATACATCAAGGAATTCCTTGAGCAAACTAACCATACTCTCTAATTCTCTGTTATTCATGACCTTAAGTTCCCTCTTCATTTCCTACGTCTCCAGATTTATGGTGTGCATTTCATCCCCATAACACATCAGGGAAGTTCATCTCTTTCACTTTGTTCTTCTACAGACTCTTCTTCAGAATCACTCGAACCAATGGCAGTTATGGGAGTTTCAAAGTTAACATAAGGAACTTCAGAGTCAATTGAATTATTAGGTGTGGATTGGTCAATGGTCCTAGACAAATGAAAGTGGAGTATATATAAAAAAAAAGGACTTTAATGGCGAAAGGAAAACATAATTATATACAAAATGCGCTATTAATTTATTAATACGTTTATCATAAAAAAAGGGTCCATTTATAACATTACACTTGCCACCATAGACAGAATGATCAAGTGCTGATAACAAAATCTACTTTACTCGAGATTAAGCACGGGGATATCTTTTGCTTCCTAATTATCAAGTTCATAACCTTCAGCGATTGGTGAAATCAGAGCCCCGGACATGGAGTCTAGTTGTATGACATCGATGGATGGTTCTTCACTTTCTTCTGGATTCTCGATGATTGGTTTGGTAAAAACATCTATGATTTTTGAGACAACTTTCACTTTCCCAAATGTTCTGTCAAACCTTTGATCCCTGAGCATATTCCTCATCCAGAATCTTCCATCCACTAAAGCATCTTCCTCATATCATAAGCCGAAGTGACCGTTCTTCTGAATAACTGGTACAGGTTTGATAATCCCCTGTAATGCGGTGCCCAATCCCTTACCTTTTTCATAGCCACTCTTTGACATCACCTTTGCGACCATTGCCGTAGCTCCTTCATCCTTCGAAGTAGTTCCTTGTAACTCCAGCGGGTGGAAAAAACTTTCCAAGGATCTTTCAGTTGTTTCTACATAAGGAACCGATTGAGGATTAGTGACTAGCATGGTTTCCTCCCCTCTTATTGTGATGATTTTGCCGCTCATGATGTACTTAATCCTCTGATGCAAAGTTGAAGGTATCGCATTTGCCGAATGGATCCAGGGTCTCCCTAACAACATGGTGTATGCAGGCTCAATATCTATTACTTGGAATGTGACGTTAAAAGTGCATGCTTCGATCTAAAGTGGCAAATTGATGTCCCCTAGTACCTCTCTCTTTGTACCGTCAAAGGCTCTTACTACCATGGCACTTTGGCGTATGACTGATGGATCAACAGGTAATTTTTCCAAGGTAGCATTAGGTAAGACATTGAGGGTAGACCCATTATCAATTAGGACTTTAGCGACTATGCACCCCTTACACTTGACTGTCACATGCAGACCTTTAGTATGCTTCAAGCCAGCCGGGTCTACTTTATCTTCCGAGAAAGTGATAAAATTGGATGCCTGAATTTGCCCAACTATTTTCTCAAATTGTAATGAATGGCTTTAGTGCTAGTGGGAGATTGTTAGTAGTATGCCCTAGAGTATATCATTTAGTATGTATCTTGTACATGTTTCATTAATAAAAGGCATTTTCACTTTTCTATTTACATAATATATTTATGTGTAATAGAAAAGGTCCATTGATATTTTGTTAGATATTCTATTCTTAAGTTGTTAAGAATATGAGTAACAGTATTTCTAACACAAAGTATCATAAATTGGTTCACAATCGAGGATACTTCACAATAAGGACATGACTTATTCAGAAAGATTATAATAATGTTTGTTCTCAAGTTATTTGCATGAGATGTAAATAAGATGGAATGGTGAGTGTCATGCCATATAACAAACATGATAGGTACTTATACATGATAAGTAAGCCAAACTAGTGATAATTATGACAAGCACATGGAGTTTACTCTTGTCAATGCATTGTAATAAATCATATCAGTTCATATAATCTTTAGACCTGAGATAGCACAGTTATCTTGTATATAGGTGGTTTGATTTTGATACTGCTTTCATACTTGTACTGTGTATGTGTATATGGGCATGTGTTGGCTCCTACTAGTTATATATGGAGGTAGGTGTTGATCAAGATGGAATCTGTTATCCTAAGTAAATAGTGATAAAATCCTATGTTCATTTAATTGTTCTTGGTGTTTCAAGTTCCTGGCCAGGACAGATAGATTTATTCAGAAAAGAGTTTCTGATGAGAAAATCTTTTTAATCAAGAACTGAAATTAAAAGAGAACATAATAGTCATAGCAAATGGGGTTTGACATAAACCATGACTCCAGCTCGAATTGGGATTTTATAACAGAGAGATTCTAGTGCATGGTAACATATGATTGTAGGTTCATTTAAGGTAAACCTTATTACTGATTGGGTGGCTATGGCATGCTATGCTAGGTGTTAACCATGGTCTATGAGGTGCATAAAATGATTTAGAGAAATCATTTATGGTAAGAAAGAGTTCTGATGATATTAAGAGTTGATATCATGTCTCATTGCCAATTAGTGATGAGCCTAGTAAGTCACATACATATATAAGTAATCACCAAATTAAATATGATTTAATTAATTAATTAAAGAGTTTAATTGATTAATGAAATAGGTTTAGTTTGCAATTAGATTGCAAAGTCCCTAGCATGGCTTGAAACCAAATCTAAGTTATTGGATATATAGTATAAGTTAAATTTATATTTAAAGTATTTAAATATGAAATTAATTAATGAGAAATTAATTAATGGAGATTAATTAATTAATTTATATTTGATATAAATAGATTAGAAAATGAGAAATAATTATTTTGTGTTGAGAACTCAAAATTAAGACACAAGGGTATTTTAGTCATTTCACAGGGTGACATGTGGCACCATGAGATGGTGACACATGGCACTACACATAAACTTACCAATTGTCTTTTAATATTGTAAGATGATCAAAGTTAAGATTAAATATAGTTTTGACACTTGGCACAATGTGATTGGGTCAATTAAACCTAGAGCCAATCAGAAAGTGACATATGGCAAGGGTTTTAAGTGGTGACCTAGCTATATAAGGAAAAAGCTGAAAAGAAAAAATATAATCTGCTCATTCTGTCTTTGGCGCCACCACCTTTGAGCCTCTCCCTTCTCATCTTCTTCATCTCTCATCAATTCAGAGAGATTTGCCAATAATCTCTTGAATTAAAAATACTAGAAATCGTTTCTAGTGTTTTATTTACATATGTAATATCTCAAAAGGCAAAACCTAATTTTCTAATTGATTGGAAAAGCTTTAGAAGCTGCTCAAAGGTCTGCTATTGGTGATTTTGGTGTGGACAAGCTAAAGGTACAACATCTGGTGTCCTAGGCGCATCCTAAAGGCGCCAAACACACTGCAGTGCATCAAAGAGATTAGTGCACTTTTTATTGATCTAATCTATGGTTCTAATGAATTAATCTGTTAATTCTAAAATCTTAAATGGAAAATGTAGATCCAAAAACATATTAAAAGAGTTTTAATATGCTGTTTATCATTGAAATGAAATAGATAAAAATGAATCTTGCATGATGCATGTGACCCTAGATGAAAAATTTTTGAATTCAATGATCTAAACTTATGTTTCTCATGCTTTCGCTCCTTCAAGAAGTGTTATATTTTCATAGATCATAAAAGCCTAAAATATTTACCCACCCAAAAGGAGTTGAATTTAAAGTAAAGGAGGTGGTTGGAGTTGATTAAGGATTATGACTGTATGATTGAGTACCAACTAGGGAAAGCTAATGCAGTGGCTGATGCATTGAGCTGCAAATCAATAGCCAAATTGAAGCTTACTCCATTGCAAATAGTGCATGATTTGACAACAATGCATGCCCAACTTTTATTCTACATGGATGGGTGTATCCAAGCAAATCTGCAAATTAAACTATTATTGACCGAGTAGATTAAGGAAGCAGCACAAAAAGATAAGGAATCTGCAAAGCGGGTTAAAATAGTCAGACAAGGTGAGAAACCCAAATTTGCTATTAACTAGGATGTAATGTTACTGTTTCAAGGTCGAATGCATGTACTAGACAATGGTGAGTTGAAATAACTTATTCTAAAAGAAGCACATGATTCTCCATTTGCCATGCATCCTGGGGGAACAAAGATGTATAGAGACTTAAAAGAGCACTACTAGTGGCAAGGTATGAAAAGAGACAATGCTAAATTTGTTGCAAAATTTCTAACTTACCAACAAGTTAAGGTAAAACATCAGGTGCCACCAGTCCTACTAAACCCATTGCCTATTCCCTAATGGAAATGGGAGAGGATTACAATAGATTTTGTAACAGGACTTCTGCGCACTCAAAGGAGTCATGATGTTGTTTGGGTGATTATGGATAGATTGACTAAATCAGCTCACTTTCTTCCAATAAGAATGGATTACAATTTGGATTGGTTGGCCGAGTTATATATTAATGAAGTGGTGAGACTGCATGGAGTACCGATATCTATTGTGTTGGATAGAGATTTCAGGTTCACTTCTAGATTTTGGAGTATTCTATAGAAAACTCAAGGTGTTAGAGTGAACTTCAGCACTGCATTCCATCCACAAACTGATGGTCAATCAGAGAGGATTATATAGGTATTAGAAGACATGCTAAAAGCTTGTGTTATGGAGTTTGAGGGTAGTTGGGATCGATATTTTCCTTTGATGGAATTTGCTTATAATAACAGCTATCAGTCGAGCATTGGTATTCCTCCATATGAATGTAACACCCCTATATTTAGCTTTAGGCTTCCCTTTCTGTTTAGCTATTTTCTTAGAAGGACCAGGAATTTGAGGTTTCTTTTTCTTATTGCCCTTCTTCTTGTTGGACTTTCCAGTAGAAGAAGATGCAATCAAAGCTACCTCTTTTCCTTTATTGCCCAACATATTCTTTTGGGCAATAACTAGCATGTTGAGTAAACCAGCTGAGGTGCATTCTCGTTTAGTCATACTCAGGAAGGAACTGGAGGATCAAATCCGTCTATAGTTAGAAATCCATGTTGAAGTTAAGATGTTCCAGCTACTCAATCAGCCGAATTATCTTGTGGACATGATCCCCAACATTCTGTCCCTTAGACATCCTCATGTGGAATAGCTGTCTAGATATCTCATACCTAGCATTCTTGTTGTGCTCACCATACAACTCTTGTAGGTGAAGGAGGATCTCACTCGCACTCTGCATGTTCTCATGTTGCTTCTGTAACTCATTACTTATGGAAGCAAGCATGTAACACTTAGCTCTCATATCAGGCTCCTTCCACTTGTCCAAAGTTTCATGTTCCTCTGAAGTGGCCTCTGGAGGTAAGGGACCAGGAACATTTGAATCTAGAACATATCCTATATGTTCAAGGTTCAGGACGAGTTTCAAATTTCTTAGCCAATCAGAGAGATTAGGTCCTGTCAACCTATTGCGATCAAGTATGCTTTCAAGGATATTGGATGGTGGTGGTTATTCTATGGTCATTATTATCAGAAAATTAACTGTAGATAATAACCAGATTAATTAGTAAATGTATCAAGTAATTAACCAAAATGATTATGGTCTTTTAATCAAATTGGTCCTCCCACTAACTTAGCGAATCCTACACTTTCAAAGTAGAAAACGGAAATCCTAGTTGGATAGATTTCTAGTGGGTGATTGAATTTTTATAATTCTATTGATCATCCTCAGGTACATCCGTTATTGGAATTACAATAAACTATAAATGAGCAACTCCTTGCCCATCACATCTCATGTGAGGTTCAATCCTTTACCTAGCCCCTAATGCTTAAAATCTCAGGTACATCCATTATTGACTTATCTTGCATTAGTTAAGTTGATCCCATTGAGCCAGTAATTATGCAAATAATTTTAATGTCCTTAGGTACATCGAATATTGGCCACCAAACCATTTACATATTTACAACATCTCATACTTAACAATTATTCTAAAGAAAATCTCTTAAATTAATTGCATCTTATGCAACTATTTAAAATTTCTTAAAATAATTGCCCTAATGGAGGGCCCATGTTATAATTACTTTAATTATAGCATTTTCAACTTAATCATTTGTTTGGAAGATTTTATGGTCATCCTAATTACTATTAAGGTCTCACTTTGCACATTATCCATTTAGCATGCATATATCATATAATTGCATACATTCCCATACATCTCATGCATTCATGGATAAGCAGTAAATATGGTATGATCATGGACTTTCTAAGGGATTCAATTCTGAGCCACCAAGAATTGAATCAGGGCATTCCTAGGTGCATTTCATTCATTCATTTTACAAGAGTTGCTGAAGGAATACATAATCAACATTTGATCTTGAATTCCTCCCACTGGTCCCACCAATGCTCTTGACCTTCTTGAACTTCTTGCAATCTAATATTACATAGTAATCCTTGGCATACCAAGGCAAATTTACAAGAACTTAAATAAATGAAATTACAACCCAAAAATTATTACAAACTTAATAATACATGCCCAAAATAAATTAAAATAAATTAATTAAGTTACAATCCCAAAGAAACATAAAAGAAATAATCCAATCACAATGGTCTTTTATAGTCCATGATCATCCATCATGCATATCACTATTTAACAATTAAATAAAACATACATAGTTAAATTAAATTGAATATCTCATATTCAACTTAAAAATCTAGATTTGAATATGATTCAAATAAATTTAAAAATTCAGATTTGAATCTCATTCAAACAAATTTAAAAATTCATATTTGAATCACATTCAAACAACCTTAAAAATTCATATTTGAATCACATTCAAACAATTTTTTAAAAATCAAATTTGAATCACATTCAAACAATTTTTAAAAATTCAAATCTGAATATTATTCAAACAACTTAAAAAAAATCAGATTTAAATATGATTCAAACAACTTTAAAAATTCAGATTTGAATCACATTCAAACAACTTTTAAAATTCAGATTTGAATCACATTCAAATAATTTTTAAAATTTTGATTTGAATCAAAATTTAATTGTGTGATTAAAATTCTAATTAAATAATTTAATTAGACATAGGATGAGCTTTTACATCATAGAACAAAAGCAAATTAAAAAGCCAAACCTTGAGCCACCCATGAAGCCACAAACCTTGCACACTATGAAGGTGTTCTCTTGCATGCTTCCACACATCCATTGCAACCAGCAATGGATAAATCATCTCATGATCAAAACACACAATTAAATCGTATAATAAACATTCTAAATGGCAAATATAGTGGCTATGATACCAATTGAAGGAACTGAAGCGTGAAAAACACAAGTTTATACCATTAAATTCAAAAATTTTCACCTAGGGTCACATGCATCATGCAAGATTTATTTTTATCTATTTGATTTCAATGATAAACAACATATTAAAACTCTTTTAATATGTTTTTGGATTTGTATTTGCCATTTAAGATTTTAAAATTAATCAGATTAATTTTAGAACCCTAGATTAAATCAAGAATAAATACACTAACCTCTTCATGGACTGCAGTGTATTTGTGCCTTTGAGATGCATCTTCAGGACACCAGATGTTGTCTTTCTAGCTTATCCACACCAAGAACACCTATGGCAGCCCTTGAACAACTTCTAAAGCTTTTCCTATTAATTAGAAATTCAAGTTTTGCCTTTTAAGAGATTAAAGATGTAAATAGGACACTAGAAACGATTTCTAGTATTTTTAATTCAAGAGATTGTTTGCTAATCTCTTGGAATAGATGAGAGATGAAGAAGGAGAGAGGGAGAGCCTCAAGGTGGTGGCATAAATGAGAACAGCAGCTAGTTATCATATTTTCTTTTCATAACAACACTTATTAGCTAGGTCAACACATTAAACCCTTGCCACATGTCACCCTCTGATTGGTTCTAGGTTTAATTTACCCAATCACATTGTGCCAAGTGTCAAACCTATATTTAATCTTAATTGTAATCATCTTACAAGATTAAAAGACATTTGAAAAGCTTATGTGTAATGCCATGTGTCACCATCTCATGGTGCCACATGTCACCCTGTGAAATGACCAAAATGCCCTTATATCTTAATTTTGAGTTCTTAACCCAAAATAATTATTTCTCTTATTCTAATCAATTTATATCAAATATAAATTAATTAATTAATCTCTATTAATTAATTTCTCATTAATTAAATTCACATTTAAACACTTTAAATATAAATTTAACTTATAGTATACATCCAATAATCTAGATCTGGTTTCAACACATGCTAGGGACTTTGCAATCTAATTGTAAACCAAACATATTTAATTAATCAATTAAACTCTTTAATTAGTTAATTAAATCATATTTAATTAGGTGATAACTTGTGTATGTGTGTGACTTACTAGGCTCATCACTAATTGTCAATGAGATATGATATCAACTCTTAATATCATTAGAACTCTTTCTTACCATAAATGATTTCTCTAAATAATGTTATGCACCTCATTGACCATGGTTAACACCTAGCATAGCATGCTATGGCCACCCAATTAGTAATAAGGTTTACCTTAAATGAACCTATAATCATACGTTACCATGCACTAGAATCTCTCTGTTACAAAATCCCAACTCAAGTTTGAGTTATGGTTTATGTCAAACTCCATTTGCTATGAATATTATATTCTCTTTTAATTCCAGTTCTTGATTAAAATGATTTTCTCATCAGAAACTCTTTTCTGATTAAATCTATCTGTCTTGGCCAGGAACTTGAAACATCAAGAACAATTAAATGAACATAGGATTTTATCTCTAGTTACTTAGAGGAACAGATTCCATCTTGATAAACGACTACCTCCATATATAACTAGTAGGAGCCAACACATGCCCATATACCCATACACAGTACAAGTATGAAAGCAGTATCAAACTCAAACTACCTATATACAAGATAACTGTGCTATCTCAGGTCTAAAGATTATATGCACTGATATGATTTATGACAAAACATTGATAAGAGTAAACTCCATGTGCTTGTCATAAGTGTCACTGGTTCAGCCTACTTATCATTTATAAGTGCCTATCATGTTTGTCATATGGCATGAGACTCACCATTCCATCTTATTTATATCTCATATAAATAACTTGGGGACAAACATGAATACAATCTTTCTGGATAAGTCATGTCCTTATTATGAAGTATCCTCAATTGTGAACCTATTTATGATACTTTGTGCTAGAAATACTGTCATTCATATTCTTAATAACTTAAAAATAGAATTTCTAACAAAATATCAATGGACCTTTTCTATTACACATAAATATCTTATGTAAACGGAAAAGTGGAAATACCTTTTATTAATAAAAACATGTGCAAGATACATACTAAATGATATGCTCTAGGGCATACTACTAACAGTGTTCCATTTTGGTAGCCATGGAAGTTCAAAGTGTTTAGCTTGCTTTTACATGTAATTGATGGGAAATCATGTTGATTAATGTCATAAGATGTTTTAGCCAATGTATTTTATGTGTATGTGTGAATTATGAATGTAAAGTGAGATTATATATTGAAATTTAGAAAGCTTGATGTATATGAACAATTGGGCAGCCTTGTGATGCATGGTAGAATTTTTAAATTCATGAAATAGTTTAGTGAATTATGGTACCAAGGATGGCAACATGTGTATGTAATTATTGATGGGAAATTAGATGTGTTAATGAGAGGTATTCATGTGTATGTATTGTCGAAATTGGATATTGTGAAATGGAAGTGTAATTGATGTATTGTGAATTGTTATATTCTGCCCAAGTTGACCTAAATGTGATGTGTTGAGTGGTTATGGTTTAGTACCAATTCAGAATTTGGTAGAGAAGTGGACTTATAACAAGGTTAATGTGTATTGGATTGGTGTTTGAGAGACATGTTAAGGGCAGTATGTGTTTTAGGCTATAAATGGAATTGTGTGACTCCAATTGGTATGAGGCCAATTGAAGGTGAAACTAGGAAAAAAATGTACCAACTTTCATGAAGAAAGCCTATCAAAATTCTGTTCGAAAAGTGACATAAAAACAAACCAAATCCGAATTGGTGACTTTGCAAACCTAAAAATTGACCATTTGAATAGCAGTCAGTATTTTGGCCATAACTAACTCAAAACAGGTCCAAATGACCTGAAATTTATACCGTTGTAAAGCTTAGACATAGGGCTCCATCTTTTTGTAGAGATCACCAAACCCAGAAATGACCATAAGCTAGTCAAAATGCCTGCACAATTTCGGGTATAAAAACTGCCAGAATCGGAAATGACCTAAAAATGACCTAAGTTTTGCCATTTTAGTGTAACCTATCCAGCATTGGTAAAATTACCATAACTTGGTTTAGTAAACTCTAAATGCCCTAAAATTTGTGGCAAAAGTTCAATAAGACATAGACCTACAAGTTTGTAATTCTGACTAGAACCCAAAAACTGAGGGAACTAGTTCATCCGGCTAGGTCAAAACAGCATTCCAAAATCCGATAAATTACAATAAAATACAATACACTTGAAAATGAAATTAGTAACATGTACCAACACTAAAGGACTATAAAATGTGACATATTGGTAACATTAAATTTATTCCCCTAGAGTGCATCAAAGGTCAACATTATAGGTTGACTAATGAAAGTAATAGTATAAAATAAATTTAATTATTGAACCTTATTGTTAGAAACAAAGTAAATGAGTACTGAAACACTTTAAATTGTGTTTTTCAGTTAGCAAAGACTTAGGGAAGGGGAAAGAATCACTGAGTCAAGGCCAAGAGGCCTTCATCTTGGCTTTTGGGATGAATTGGACTTTGGAATCATTGACACACCCTACCCCTCAGTAAGGCATAACATGATCCCATAGTATACCTAATGAATTACCAAATTCGTCTACTGATAACCCATTAAATACACTACAGGGGATTTTAAAACTTTTCTTACTTCTTTTTATAGTGGTGAGCACTATTTATAGGTGTTAAAAAATTTTTTGAACTGAAGTGAAACAACTAACACATTTGAATAGTTAACAATTTCTGCAAAAATTTTGGCAGAGTGCCATCTGTATTTTGAATAAAACAGTTCTTTAAAAACCTGTAAAAAGCACTTCAAATATATTTCTCAATCTCAAACTCCAACATCCAAATCAACACAATAAGTTTCTCAACATTTGTCTACTCAATCCATAATAATTTTCCAGTGTTTTCAAAAGTTGAGATAAAAGAAATATATCACAATATTTATAAACCAAAATAATTTACATATTTAGTTTACAACTTTAATGTACAATTTTAATTTAAAACTGCTCAAAACCAAAAACACTATATACATACAGTGAACATACATTAAATACAAAATGCAAAATATGGTATACTCAATATACCCGATGAACTCTCAATATAGCATTAGCAGCTTAGTCTGCTGCCCTATCAGTCTGTTTACCTGCGACAGCAATGAAAAGCTATCGCTGAGTAAATTTACTCAGCGGTGCACAATAACAATTTGAAATGCGATATATAAATCTTTTATTGGCAATTCACAAATCAAATAATTCACAATTCCATTTCACAATTTACAAAGTTCATATAACACAAATTTGATCAAACAATTGAATAATACAGTTTTGCCAATCAATAACACCATTTGATCAAATAACTAAATAATACAGTTTTGCCAATCAATAACACCATTTGATCAAATAACTGAATAATATAGTGTTGCCAATCAATAACACAATTTAGGCCATGACACAATTTTTCCGCACATGCCATGTTGTACACCACAACAAGACACACTCACCCCACTAATCGAAATCAATGAGGGAGGAAGCTAGCTAGATAATGAGTACTCATCCACACTCACCTCAGACTGGCAAGTCAAAAAGGAAGGAACATAATCACACTCACCCCAGACTGATAAGTCAAAGAGGGAGGAATATAATAACAGTGTCATGCCAAGTGTGAATCAAAACAATTCCAAATCACAATATTTCATACAATTCCCAAATCACATTTTATCTCAAAATTTCCATTTGCGAAGTGGGCAACACAATAATTTCCAAATAAGATTCTCAAAGCCAAAACAATAAAAAATTATTTATAACTCATTTCTCCAAATAAATTTTCTAGTAAAAGCAGTGAATATAAAAAGTATTGTGCATAGACACAATTTAGAACTATAATGTTCAAATAAATTTTTAAGTAGAAAATAAGAAATCAAAATTATTGTGCACAAACACAATTTAAAACAATAACATACAAATAATCATAATTTATTTCAATTGAAAAATTCAAAAGAAATAACTATTGTGCACAAACCTTTGATATATGCCTCTTGGCCCTAACTCAGTGTTCCTTATGCTTCTCAATATCCTTTTCAACTGAAACACACAATTTAAAGTGTTTCAGTACTCAATGAATTTGTTTCTAACAATAAAATCCAATATTTAAATTTTCTTGGTACTATTCTCTTCAATTCATTTCATTAGTCAACCTATAATATTGACCCTTAATGCACTCTAAGTGTGTCAATTATAATGTTACTAATATGTCACATTTAATAGCCATTTAGTGTTGGTACATGTTACCAAATTCATTTTCAAGTATATTGCATTTTATTGCAATTTATCGAATTTCGGTATACTAATTTGACTTAGCCAGATGACCTAGTTCCATCGGTTTTCGGGTTTCGGTCCAAACTACAAACTTGTAGGTCTATGTCTTATTGCACACGATGAAAAATTTTAGGTCATTCTAAGTTGTGTAGACCAAGTTATGGTCAATTTACCAATGCTGGACAGAATGTACCAAAATGGTAACTTTAGGTCATTTTTACGTCACTTTTGGTTTGGCCAATTTTTGGACCTAAACTTGTGCAAGCTATTTGACTTGCTTATGGTCATATATGGGTGTTGGTGTCTTCATAAGAGTTGTAGATATATGTCTCAACTATTCATGGTAAAAATTTCAGATCAATTAGACCTGTTTTGAGTGAGTTATGGTCAAAATACTAACTACTGCCCAAATGGTCAATTTTCAGGCTTTCAAAGCACTAATCCGGATTTGGTCATTTTTCAAGTCATCTTCTAGGCAGAATTTTGGTAAGCTTCCTTCATGAAAGTTGGCACATTTTGTGCCTAGTTTCACCTCCAATTGGTCTCATACCAATTGGAGCCACACACTTAAGGTTCTAAGCTAAAACATACACTGCCCTATTGTACCTTTACCAATTACACATCCTATGCTTACCAAGTCACTCTTCCATGCCAATTCTGGTTTGTACCATAACATTAACACATTTAGCAACTCATTTTTGGTCATTTTGGCAGCTTATAACCATTCTCAATATGCACACTATAACCCAGAATTTTTCAAGTCCAATTACAATAATTAAACACATGAATGCACCTCATTTACATGTCCAAATTCAAACCACTATACACATATCCAAATTCAACCAATTACTCATATACACATGCTGCCATCAATGAAACATAATTCAACAATATTTCATAAACTCAAACACTTCAATCTTCTTCATGAGGCTACCACAAATTTACACATACCCATCAATTGCCATTTTCACTTTTTAAGCTTCCAAATCATACCTTACACATGGAATTCAAGTACAATACAATCAACCATTTAAATCATCATTCAAACCACTATTTACATGCAAGAATAAACTGTTCTTATTGAGGTTCCATGGCTGCCAAAATGTACATCTCTCTTAAAACATCAAACTTCAAAAATTCTTCCACAAATCAACTACCCATAACATTCATTCAAGGTTTAATGAAACAAGAATAAAAAATACATACTTACCACTTTTGAAATTCTTCAAAACCTCACCAAAACTTATATTTTTTGCTGCCTATCTACTACCCAAGTTGTGTAGAACAACTTTAGTGAAGAAATCAAGTGAAAAAGGGGCTTACTTCATGCTTGCATAGAGGTTAGGAAGCTTTGGCCATGATTGGCCATCCATAGAGGTTTTGAGAGTTTTTTTTCTCAATTCGGCAAGGTAAGTGAGGTTGAAGAAGATGAGTGATCTGCTGTCCACAATATGTTTAATGGTCCACTTTAGTGGAGTTAGTGGAGCACTAATAGGATTAAAAACAATTTTTTTTTTATGTTAAACTTCCATAATTTGCACATTTTCCTCCTATGTTTTGCTATTTAGATTTTGTACCACTATTTTAATTTTTCATGACATTTTCCAAGTGTAATATCATTTATTTTTAATGGACATTTAGGTCAAAAGACAACTCAGGGTGTCAAATGATCACAATGCCCCTGTTCGGGTAACATTCCTGATTTTTCACTAACACTGAGTTTTGTCGTTTTCTCGATTTCTCGTTTTTCTTTGTACTAATTAATTAATTTTTCTTTGATATTTCTAATGACATTTATACTTCAATAAGTCTTTAATTATTTCTTAAAAATATTTTTCAGGGTTCCCTGCGGTTCAGGGCTAGTCAACGGTCCACGCCGCAACTTCCCTGTGCGGTCACCCATCGCTAGGGTTCTCGGCTCGTTTAACTTGGTTACATTTCATTGCTATTATTTTTCCTTTGTTTTTCTTGTCTTTTCTTTTCTTGTATTTTATTATTCTATGTCTCCTCACTAATATTTAAATATAGTTCTAGGCATTTTAGCTGTCCGGACAGACACTGGTCACCGGAGCAGTAGAATGCACTACCAAACATAGGGGTGTTACAATCATGATTAAGCTGTGTGTGTGATTTATTGATATTCATTGAGACATTGTGAAATGGAGTTTAATTCTTTATGACATTCTCTATCTTTTGAATTTAACTATGATTTTAAGTATCTACAGTTTATATGATTTATGGTTTATGATTTTAAATTGCATTTTCTTAATGTTGTGCACCACTGAGACATTGGCTTAGCGATAACTTTTTCATTGCTGTAGCAGGTAGACAGACAGACAGAGCAGCAGAGTAGGCTGCTTGTGCTACATTTTGGGATTCTGCCGAGTATATTGAGTATACTATATTTTTGTAATTTTTATTGTAATGTATGTGCACTGCATGTATATATGTATTGTACTTGGTCTTGAGCAGTTGTAAACTAAAGTTATAATATATTTCTCTTATCTCAGCTTTTAAACTACTCAGTTATTTTGTAGTTTATATTTGGAAATGTTGAAAATTTGATGTTGAATTGAGTTTGACAAATGTTGAGAAAGTTGATTTGTATTGAGCCATATTGGAGTATGGGATTGAACAAATATATTGGAAGTGCTTTTTACAGGTTTTTGAAGAACTATTTTATTCAAAATACAGATGGCACTCTGCCAAAATTTTTACAGAAATTATTGATACTTCAGATGTGTTATTTGGTTTCACTTCAGTTAAAAAAAAAATTTAATACCTGTCAAAAGTGCTCACCACTGTCAAAAGAAATAAGAAAAAGTTTAAAATCCCTTGTAGTGTATTTAATGGGTTATCAGTAGATGAAGTTTGGTAATTCATTAGGTATACTACAAGATCATGTTATGCCTTACGGAGGGGTAAAGTGTGACATGTTTTAGTGGTATGAGAGCTACTTTTTTTTAAAAAATTCTATTTTGACCTGTAATTTGAATATCCTTTCTTCATAGTACAACTGCTCAATGTCATGGTTTGATACATACAGTACATTACATTATAAATATGCACTAATGGGAGGAAATCTCCTTGTGTTATTTGTTCAGCAGGTATAATATCCTCTAGTTGACTATGGAAGAAGGGGACCATTCAGTTGATCAATCAATAGACGCTAAGGTACAAGAAGAAGCCCCAGCCCTTCATAATGTGAGTGGATCAGCCGCATCAGCTCCCTCAGTATTGCAGTTTCCAGCTCAATTTGCACAATAGATGGCTGCAATGTTCCAACAAATGGCTGGTAACATGCCTACTCAAGCCCCACTGTAAGCACCAGTGGTACAATCATAGCCTTCAGTTAGGCAGTATGACAAACTGATTAAATATGGGGCTACTGAGTTCAAGGGGACAGTAGATCTACTAGAGGTAGAACAATGGTTTGAGAGAATGGATAGGGTGTTCAAGAAACTACACTGTATAGAAAAGCTAAGATTTGAGTATTCAATATCACTACTACAGGGGGATGCATATGACTGGTGGAAAACCATTCCCCATAGTTTGGTCGAACCTCCAGTGCTAACCTGAAATGATTTTCTTTGAGAGTTCAGACAAAAATATGTCCCAGATGCCTATGTGGACCAGAAGCTACCGGAGTTCTTAAGTCTGAAACAAAGAAGTAGATCAGTGGCAGAATATAAAAGGGAGTTTTCGCACCTGAGCCACTATGCAGGAAGTCTCCTTTTTACTAGCAGGGAAAGATGCAAGAGGTTTGAAATCGGCTTGAAGCCTAGTCTCAGACTATAAGTGGTTGGATTCAAACATAATAACTTCTCTGAGCTCATTTCTCAAGCACTGGAATTAGAAAGAATTGAGTCAGAAGTGACCCCAGAGAAAAAGAAATCAGAGAAGACAGAAAAAGAAAAAGAGGGGAAGTCAGTAGATCAGAGTTCCAGTGCTCCTACTGGGAAGAGAAAGAACTTTGGGGGACACAGCAGGGGTGGTAAAAAATCTGGTAGGGGAAGATTTTCAGGACAGAAACCTCCTTTATCTAGTCAGCATACTACCAGAAGTTCTTACCCTCCCTGTCAATATGAAACTTGTGGAAGAAATCATGTTGGGGTGTGCTACAAGGCCACTGGAGCCTGTTATAACTGCAGAGGCACAGGACACTTTGCTAAAGACTATACCAGTGCCCGTAGAGTTGGGCCACCTCCTACTACTGCAGAAGGGTCAGTTCAAAATCCTGCCACCAGAGGTTCACAACCACCTAGCAGAGGTAGAGGTAGGGGTAGAGGTAGCCCATCAGGTACCGAGGCACAGTGAATCAGTCAGAGCAAGGCAGTGCTTCAGTCAGAGTCTACGAAATGAGACAGAGAGAAGAAGTTGAGACATCTGATATTGTGGCTGGTACCTTCTCAACTTTTAATCAAGATGTGTTTGTATTATTTGATCCGGGTTCTACCCACTCCTATGTGAGTGCTAGCATCATTGATTGTTTTACTGTTCCTTGTACAAAAATGGACTTTGAGGTGCTAGTAACAAGTCTGCTAGGACAAGAGGTCAAGGTCAATAGAATGTATAGGGATTGTCCTTTGGTAATCCAAGGACATACTTTTCTGATTGATCTCTTTGAAATGCCCTTCAGAGATTATGATATCATCTTGGGCATGGATTAGTTAGCCAAGCATCACGCCATGATTGACTGTAGACTGAAGACAGTCACTTTTGGTCTCCCTCATTACAGTGATGTGGTAATACATAGGGAGAGGCAGTTATTGCCATCAAACATTATTTTGGCTGCACTAGCTAGAAAAATGGTCAGAAAGGGGTGTGAAGCATACTTGGCACATGTGGTACACACCCAAGTGGGGAGTCCAGCATTGAGGGACATCCCTACAGTATGTGACTTTCCAGATGTGTTTCCTGATGAGTTGCCAGGGTTACCTTCAGAAAGAGAAGTGCAGTTTGAGATTGATGTTATGCCTGGTATGGATCCAATCTCTATAACACCATACAGAATGGCACCAGCAGAATTGAAGGAGTTAAAGGCACAGTTGCAAGAACTACTTGAAAAAGGCTTTATCTACCCCAGTGTGTCACCTTGGGGAGCACCAGTGTCACACCCTACCACTCTGTAAGGCATAACATGATCCCGTAGTATACCTAATGAATTACCAACTTCGTCTACTGATAACCCATTAAATACACTACAAGGGATTTTAAAAACTTTTCTTACTTCTTTTACAGTGGTGAGCGCTATTTACAGGTGTTAAAGACTTTGGTGAACTGAAGTGAAACAACTAACTCATTTGATTTATTTGGAATTTCTGTAAAAATTTTGGCAGAGTGCCATCTGTATTTTGGACAAAACAGTTCTTCAGAAAACTTGTAAAAAGCACTTCAATAATTTTCCAAATCTCAATTCCAATACATTTCTCAACACAACAATTTATCAACTCAATTCCATAGAAAATTTTCAAAGTCTGAGATAAGGAAATATAATACAATTTTTTTTTTACAAGTCAAATAACTCATAATTAATTTACAACTTCAAGGTACAATTTGAATTTACAACTGCTCAAACCAACAACAACATATACATACAGCGAATATACATTACAGTACAAAATGCCAAATGTGGTATACTCACTATACCCAAAAATCTCTCGCTGACGGTATTAGCAGCCTAGTCTGCTGCCCTGTCTGTCTCTCTACTTGCGACAGCAATAAAAAGCTATCGCTGAGACAATGTTTCAGTGGTGCACAACATTAACCAAATACAACTTTAAATCTCAATTCATAAACCATATAAATAGTGGATACGTAAAACCATAGTTAAAATCAAGACAATGAATGTCATAAGGAATTTAATCCCCAATTCACAAATTATCAAATTCATAATAACACAATTTAGTCAAATAATTTAAGAATACCGTATTGCCAATTCATACACAATTTGATCAAATTACTGAATAACACAGTTTTTTTTTCCAATCAATAACACAATTTGATCAAATAACTGAATAATACCATTTTGCAAATCAATAACACAATTCGATCAAATAACTGAATAATACCATTTTGCAAATCAATAACACAATTCGATCAAATAACTGAGGAATGCAGTGTTGTCAATCTATAACACAATTTAGGTCATGACACAATTTTTCCACACATGCCGTGTTGTACACCACGACAAGACATACTCACCCCAATAATCGAAATCAATGAGGGAGGAAGCTAGCTATATAATGAGTACTCATCCACACTCACCTCAGACTGGAAAGTCAAAGAGGGAGGAACATAATCGTACTCACCCCAGACTGATAAGTCAAAGAGGGAGGAATAATCACACTCACCCCATTAATGGAGGAGGAACATAGTATCAGTGTCATGCCAATTGTGAGTCAAAAAAATTCCAAACATTTTATTCAAATGATCCGTAAGAATCCAATAAATTTCCAAAGTTATAATTTCATTCACAAAATGGCAACACAATTCGTAATTCCATTCAAATTCCACAAAACCATTTCTGATTGCTTTTCAATCAATAAGTATCCATCAATATCATTCAAACAATTTTTCACAGTTTCAAACCATTCACAATGTTTTTCAATCAATAAGTGTCCATCAAACACATTTCCACAATTTAAAACAATAATATACAAATAGTCAATATTTATTTCAATTGAAAAATTCAAGAGAAATAGTTGTTGTGCACAAACCTCTGATGACTGTCTCCCTGGTCTGGACTCAGTGTTTCTTTCCTTTTCCTTGAGTCTTTAGTAACTGAGAAACACAATTTGAAGTGTTTCAGTACTAAATTATATTGTCTCTATCGATAATGTTTGGTAATTAATTCACTGAAAGCTATTATTCACTGAATACCTTTATTTGCTTAATCACCTAATATACTGACCCTCGACGTGTTCTAGGTAAATTAGGTTTTAGTGTCATTAATATGTCACACTCGATAGGGTTTTAGGTTTGGTACGTTTTGCCAAACTCGTTTCCTTGTTTAGTGCATTTTAATGCAACTTGCTGGATTCCGGAATACTAGTTTGACCTAGCCGGACGGCCTAGTTCCCTCGGTTTTCGGGTTTCGGTCGAAACTACAAACTTGTAGATCTATGTCTTATGGACCGCGGTGCAAAATTTTAGGTCAATCCGAGTTAAGTAGACCAAGTTATGGTCATTATACTATTGCTGGTCAAATGGTATCAAATTAGGTCATTTTTAGGTCAATTTGGTCAACTTTGGTTCGGCCAGTTTTTGGACCCGAACTTGTGCAAGCTTTTTTACTTGCTTATGGTCATTTCTGGGCTTTGGTGTCTTAATAAGACTTGTAGGTATGGGTCTTAACTATTCATGGTTAACATTTCAGGTCAATTGGACCTGTTTTGAGTGAGTTATGGCCTAAACACTCACTGCTGCCCAATTGGTCATTTTTCAGGTCCTAATTGCACCTAATCCGAATTGGTCATTTTCTTAGGTGGCCTTGCAAGAAGAATTTTGGTATGTTTTCTCAATGAAAGTTGGCACATTTTGTGCCTAGTTTCACCTCCAATTGGTCTCATACCAATTGAGCTTACACATTTAAACTTATTGGCTAAAATGTACACTGCCCTTGGTTACTTTGCTTAACACACATCAATCACACACATTTACCTTGCAATATGTTTACTTCCCTACCAAATCTGTTTTGGTACATTACCAAAACTATATATTACTTTACATTAACATCATTTTGGGCAGATTACAATTATCCTCAATACACCAAATATAACTCTAATTCCCAAAGTTCAAATACCATTACACATACACATAAACATCACTACTTTTTACATACTCTTTACACAATAAGTTCACATACATATCCATCAATTCTTCTATGTCAATATTCTGCCAACACTTCCATGAATACATACATTTATTCAAGTGTCCCCAAGCTGCCGAAAATCTTCTTCAATACCAAATTGTCCTACAATTCATCAATTCCCATCCAAGTGCCAAAAATCACTATATAAATATGAAGTAATTCACTAGGTTTATTAAATCATCATAACTAACATAATTCTCATCAAATATATGTACAATTACTTCATCAATACATGATTACATGGCTGCCCAAAAATGGATATCTCAATACTCTTCAAACTTAAAAATTTCCTTCACAAAACCAACACCCATAACATGTATACAAAGTTTATCAAAGAAATCTTCAAAAATGCTAACTTACCTTGTGGTTGGAGCTTGTTAAACCTTGCTTAAACTTCTTAAATTTGGTATCAAACTCTTCCTTGTGATGTGTAGACAAACTTTAATGAAGAACCCTAGGTGATTGGAGTTGAAATGGAGGAGTGCATGGAGCTTGATTGAAAAATGGCCATGGATGATTTTGGGGAGTTTTTCATTCACGGCAAATGGAGGTTTCAATGTTGAAGATGATCTTTTAGTGGAGCAATCTGCCCACTTATGCTTATTTTTAATTCATTTTATGATTCTTAGTGGTCCACTTACTTACTTTAAATCATATAATATGTTGAATTTCCACTTATTCCACATTAAACCCTTCATTTTTGCTATTTACTCTAGGTACCACTAAACTAATTTTTCATTTTATTTTCTAAGTGTAATATTATTTATTTTTAATGGACATTTAGGTCAAAAGACAATTCGAGATGTCAAAGGGTCTATTTAAGTCCTAAAATGTTTTCCAGGGTTCCTCGCAGTCCAGGGCTAGTCAACGGTCCACGCCGTGGCTTCCCGGTGCGGTCACCCATTGCTAGGGTTTTCGGCTCGCTTAACTTGGTTACATTTCTTTGCTATGATTTTTCCTTTGTTTCTCTTGTATTTTCTTTTCTTGTATTTCACTATTTATGTCTCCTCATTCACATTGAAGTGTAGTTCTAGGCATCCTAGCTGTCCGGACAGCACTGGTCACCGGAGCAGTAGAACGCACTACCGAACTTAGGGGTGTTACAATTCTCCCCCCCTTAAATAAATTTCATCCACGAAATTTTACCCAGTAGCCATCTTACAATAGTCATACATTTATTTTCTCCTTTCTATATGATCATATAATCTTCTTTTTCTCAAATTTGTATAAGTCTTTTAACAATCTAATACAATATTTAAATTTGTTTGTATAACACCAATATCCTCTTACTATTGTGTTGTCTAATATTTCGGTTCACGTTCCTTCTTGAATGACCCTTGAGGTCATGTTAGAATCATTTATCTAGTCATTGTTTAGAATCATTTATCTAGTCATTGGTCCTCTGACCATTCTAGTCCATAGTCTTCCTCACATTTGTAACATTTCTTTGTTATATCTGAACCAACTGTTTGAATTTTTACTTCCATAACTCTTTTTATCTGTCAATACTTTATAACTTACTTCCTTTTGTACTAAACTATAACCTTTTGATATTCTAACTTTTGGAGTTTTAGATCCCTAAGTAGGATTTTCAACTTAGTTCCAACAATAAAATTCTGTCCTGGCATAACTATACCAAAACAGATGCCATTGGCAAACTCATCTAGGTGTACTATCGGGTAGTATATAGCTCTACACAATAATCTCAAGTTAGTACTGTAATCTGCAGCTTACAGTATAAACATCAAGAACATTGCATAGTTACTACGATTCATCCCAATAGATCAAACTTTGCTATCTTTTATCCTTTTTGAATTCACTGATATCTGAAACTTATTATGATTATAATATCCATTAACAATTAATAACTGTAACGTCTTTGCCCTCATCTAGAGCAAGTCTATTACCACAACTTACTTTTACGTCCACTTGCCTTACATTAAGTAGGCTCGCCAATTAGCTTTATAATTTATGGTGTGTTAGAAAATACTTTTCGCCGATAAACTCTTTCAAAACTAATTTCATTTATTATCACAATCCTTATCTTAAAGGGCCAATCACTAATGCATCAAAATTTATTCCCCTGTAAAGGAATAACAATAGAACATATAGTTCTAACACTAACATAAAAGTATGCAGACTCCAGGTCAAATAATACATATATATATATATATATATATATATATATATATATATCTTAGTTACTAATTGAGGAAGTACCGGCAATGATGTCAAAAGTCTCAGTCTCTTTTCTATCGTATAGCGCATACTCTAGTTGAAGCATCACCCTGTTTTGGCTGATTCACAGTACTCTGACTTCTAGGTGTACTACCCCTACCTCTACCTTTGCCTCTACTAACTGATGGTGAACTCTTTGGGGTAGAAACTTGGGTTGATCCCTTTGGTGTAGTAAATGATCCAAAACGACCTAGATTTACACAATCCCTAGCAAAATGGCAAGTCTCTCCACAATTAAAACATGCTCCTATGGCTCTATAACATACCCCACTATGTGGTTTACCACAAGTTTCACAAAGTCGATCTGACAGCGCATTCCTAGGTTTCTGTTGAGTTTGCTGATCGGATCGAGGTGGTTTCTGTCCAAAATATCTATCTCTACCGGACTTCTTACTATCTCTATTGTATCCCCCAAAGTTTTTTCTCTTTCCAGTAGGACCACTAGAACTCTGTTCTACTGACTTTCCCTCTTTTTCTGTCTTCTCTGATTTCTTTTTCTCAGGAGCCACTTCAGATTCAATTCTTTCTAACTCTAGTGCTTGAGAAATAAGTTCAGAGAAGTTGTTATGTTTGAATCCTACCACTTGTAATATGATACTAGGCTTCAAGCCGATCTCAAACCTCTTACATCTCTCCCTACTGGTAGAAAGTAGACTTACTGCATAATGGCTCAGGCGGAAAAATTCCCTTTCATATTCAGCCACTGATCTGCCCCCCTGTTTCAAACTTAGGAATTCTTGCAGTTTCTGGTCTACATAAGCATCGGGGACATATTTCTGCCTAAATTCCCTGAGGAAGTCATTCCATGTTAGCACTGCAGGTTCTACCAGACTGTGGGGAATGGTTTTCCACCAGTCATAAGCATCCCCCTGTAGCAAAGATACTGAGTATTCAAATCTGAGCTCCTCTGTACAATGTAGCTTCTTGAACACCCTATCCATCCTCTCTAACCACTGTTCGGCCTCTAGAGGATCTACTGTCCCCTTGAACTCTGTAGCCCCATACTTCATTAATTTGTCATACTGTCTAGCAGAGATCGTGGTTGTACCATCGGGTGTGCGTAATGGGACTTGAGTAGGCACATTTCCGACCATTTGTTGGAACTTTGCGACCATCTGTGGAATCGAGCAGAAAGCTGCAGATCGCAGGGTGGTGCTACTGAACCACTGACATTATGTAGGGCTGGGGCATCCCCTTGCACCTCAGCCTCAATAGACTGATCGACTGAACGATCACCCTCTTCCATAGTTAATGCGAGGATTTTAGATCTCCTGAACAAATAACACAAGGAGATTTCCTCCCGTTAGTGCATATTTATACTGTAATGTGCTGTATGTATCAAACAATGATGTTGAGCAGTTGTACTATGAAGAAAGAATATTCAAATAACAGGTGAAAATAGAATTTAAAAACTTTGCTCTGATACCACTAAAACATGTCACACCCTACCCCTCTGTAAGGCATAACATGATCCCGTAGTATACCTAATGAATTACCAACTTCGTCTACTGATAACCCATTAAATACACTACAAGGGATTTTAAAAACTTTTCTTACTTCTTTTACAGTGGTGAGCGCTATTTACAGGTGTTAAAGACTTTAGTGAACTGAAGTGAAACAACTAACTCATTTGATTTATTTGGAATTTCTGTAAAAATTTTGGCAGAGTGCCATCTGTATTTTGGACAAAACAGTTCTTCAGAAAACCTGTAAAAAGCACTTCAATAATTTTCCAAATCTCAATTCCAATACATTTCTCAACACAATAATTTATCAACTCAATTCCATAGAAATTTTTCAAAGTCTGAGATAAGGAAATATAATACAATTTTTTTTTTTACAAGTCAAATAACTCATAATTAATTTACAACTTCAAGGTACAATTTGAATTTACAACTGCTCAAACCAACAACAACATATACATACAGTGAATATACATTACAGTACAAAATGCCAAATGTGGTATACTCACTATACCCAAAAATCTCTCGCTAACGGTATTAGCAGCGTAGTCTGCTGCCCTGTCTGTCTCTCTACCTGCAACAGCAATAAAAAGCTATCGCTGAGACAATGTCTCAGTGGTGCACAACATTAACCAAATACAACTTTAAATCTCAATTCATAAACCATATAAATAGTGGATACGTAAAACCATAGTTAAATTCAAGACAATGAATGTCATAAGGAATTTAATCCCCAATTCACAAATTATCAAATTCATAATAACACAATTTAGTCAAATAATTTAAGAATACCGTATTGCCAATTCATACACAATTTGATCAAATTACTGAATAACACAGTTTTTTTTTCCAATCAATAACACAATTTGATCAAATAACTGAATAATACCATTTTGCAAATCAATAACACAATTCGATCAAATAACTGAATAATACCATTTTGCAAATCAATAACACAATTCGATCAAATAACTGAGGAATACAGTGTTGTCAATCTATAACACAATTTAGGTCATGACACAATTTTTCCACACATGCCGTGTTGTACACCACGACAAGACATACTCACCCCAATAATCGAAATCAATGAGGGAGGAAGCTAGCTATATAATGAGTACTCATCCACACTCACCTCAGACTGGAAAGTCAAAGAGGGAGGAACATAATCGTACTCACCCCAGACTGATAAGTCAAAGAGGGAGGAATAATCACACTCACCCCATTAATGGAGGAGGAACATAGTATCAGTGTCATGCCAATTGTGAGTCAAAACAATTCCAAACATTTTATTCAAATGATCCGTAAGAATCCAATAAATTTCCAAAGTTATAATTTCATTCACAAAATGGCAACACAATTCGTAATTCACTTCAATTTCCACAAAAACCATTTACAGTGCTTTTCAATCAATAAGTATCCATCAATATCATTCAAACAATTTTTCACAGTTTCAAACCATTCACAATGTTTTTCAATCAATAAGTGTCCATCAAACACATTTCCACAATTTAAAACAATAATATACAAATAGTCAATATTTATTTCAATTGAAAAATTCAAGAGAAATAGTTGTTGTGCACAAACCTCTGATGACTGTCTCCCTGGTCTGGACTCAGTGTTTCTTTCCTTTTCCTTGAGTCTTTAGTAACTGAGAAACACAATTTGAAGTGTTTCAGTACTAAATTATATTGTCTCTATCGATAATGTTTGGTAATTAATTCACTGAAAGCTATTATTCACTGAATACCTTTATTTGCTTAATCACCTAATATACCGACCCTCGACGTGTTCTAGGTAAATTAGGTTTTAGTGTCATTAATATGTCACACTCGATAGGGTTTTAGGTTTGGTACGTTTTGCCAAACTCGTTTCCTTGTTTAGTGCATTTTAATGCAACTTGCTGGATTCCAGAATACTAGTTTGACCTAGCCGGACGGCCTAGTTCCCTCGATTTTCGGGTTTCGGTTGAAACTACAAACTTGTAGATCTATGTCTTATGGACCGCGCTGCAAAATTTTAGGTCAATCCGAGTTAAGTAGACCAAGTTATGGTCATTATACTATTGCTGGTGAAATGGTATCAAATTAGGTCATTTTTAGGTCAATTTGGTCAACTTTGGTTCGGCCAGTTTTTGGACCCGAACTTGTGCAAGCTTTTTGACTTGCTTATGGTCATTTCTGGGCTTTGGTGTCTTCATAAGACTGGTAGGTATGGGTCTTAACTATTCATGGTTAACATTTCAGGTCAATTGGACCTGTTTTGAGTGAGTTATGGCCTAAACACTCACTGCTGCCCAATTGGTCATTTTTCAGGTCCTAATTGCACCTAATCCGAATTGGTCATTTTCTTAGGTCAGCTTGCAAGCAGAATTTTGGTATGTTTTCTCAATGAAAGTTGGCACATTTTGTGCCTAGTTTCACCTCCAATTGGTCTCATACCAATTTAGCTTACACATTTAAACTTATTGGCTAAAATGTACACTGCCCTTGGTTACTTTGCTTAACACACATCAATCACACACATTTACCTTGCAATATGTTTACTTCCCTACCAAATCTGTTTTGGTACATTACCAAAACTATATATTACTTAACATTAACATCATTTTGGGCATATTACAATTATCCTCAACACACCAAATATAACTCTAATTCCCAAAGTTCAAATACCATTACACATACACATAAACATCACTAGTTTTTACATACTCTTTACACAACAAGTTCACATACATATCCATCAATCCTTCTATGTCAATATTCTGCCAACACTTCCATGAATACATACATTTATTCAAGTGTCCCCAAGCTGTCGAAAATCTTCTTCAACACCAAATTGTCCTACAATTCATCAATTCCCATCCAAGTGCCAAAAATCACCATATAAATATGAAGTAATTCACTAGGTTTATTAAATCATCATAACTAACATAATTCTCATCAAATATATGTACAATTACTTCATCAATACATGATTACATGGCTGCCCAAAAATGGATATCTCAATACTCTTCAAACTTAAAAATTTCCTTCACAAAACCAACACCCGTAACATGTATACAAAGTTTATCAAAGAAATCTTCAAAAATGCAATCTTACCTTATGGTTGGAGCTTGTTAAACCTTGCTTAAACTTCTTAAATTTGGTATCAAACTCTTCCTTGTGATGTGTAGACAAACTTTAATGAAGAACCCTAGGTGATTGGAGTTGAAATGGAGGAGTGCATGGAGCTTGATTGAAAAATGGCCATGGAGGATTTTGGGGAGTTTTTCATTCACGGCAAATGGAGGTTTCAATGTTGAAGATGATCTTTTAGTGGAGCAATCTGCCCACTTATGCTTATTTTTAATTCATTTTATGATTCTTAGTGGTCCACTTACTTACTTTAAATCATATAATATGTTGAATTTTTATTTATTCCACATTAAACCCTTCATTTTTGCTATTTACTCTAGGTACCACTAAACTAATTTTTCATTTTATTTTCTAAGTGTAATATTATTTATTTTTAATGGAAATTTTGGTCAAAAGACAATTCGAGATGTCAAATGACCATAATGCCCCTGTTCGGGTTGCATTCCCGATTTTTCGGTAATACCGGGTTTTGTCTGTTTTTCGATTTCTCACTTTTCCTTGTACTAATTATTTAATTTTTCTTTGATATTTCTAATGATATTTATTCTTCAACAAGGGTCTATTTAAGTCCTAAAATGTTTTCCAGGGTTCCCCATGATCGAGGAGCTAGTCAACGGTCCATGTGGTAACTGCAGTCACCCATCGCTAGGGTTTTCGGCTCGCTTAACTTGGTTACATTTCTTTGCTATGATTTTTCCTTTGTTTCTCTTGTATTTCAATATTTATGTCTCCTCATTCATATTGAAGTGTAGTTCTAGGCATCCTAGCTGTCCGGACAGCACTGGTCACCGGAGCAGTAGAACGCACTACCGAACATAGGGGTGTTACAACCAGTATTGTTTGTTAAAAAGAAAGACGACACTCTCCGCTTATGTATTGACTACCGATAGTTGAATATGGTGACAATAAAGAACAGATATCCATTGCCTCGCATTGATGATCTGTTTAATCAGTTGAAGGGTGTAGTTGTGTTCTCCAAAATTGATTTGCAATCTGGTTATTATCAGTTGAAAGTGCAAGAGCAGAGTATTCCAAAAACTACTGTAACACCCCTAAGTTCGGTAGTGCGTTCTATTGTTCCGGTGACCAGTGCTGTCCGGACAGTTAGGATGCCTAGAACTACACTTCGTTATGAGTGAAGAGACATAAAATAGTGAAATACAAGAAAAGAAAATACAAGAAAAACAAAGGAAAAATAATAGCAAAGAAATGTAACCAAGTTAAACGAGCCGAGAACCCTAGCGATGGGTGACCGCGCTGGGAAGTCACGGCGTGGACCGTTGACTAGCCCTGGACTGTGAGGAACCCTGAAAAATATTTTCAGGACTTAAATAGACCCTTATGGAAGTATAAATATCATTAGAAATATCAAAGAAAAATTAAATAATTAGTACAAAGAAAAGTGAGAAATCGAAAAACAGACAAAACCCGGTGTTACCGAAAAATCGGGAATGCAACCCGAACAGGGGCATTGTGGTCATTTGACATCCCGAATTGTCTTTTGAACTAAATGTCCATTAAAAATAAGTAATATTACACTTAGAAAATAAAATGAAAAATTAATTTGGTGGTACCTAAAGTAAATAGCAACAATTAAGGGTTTAATGTGGAATAAGTGGGAGTTAAACTTACTATATGATTTATTTGAGTGAGTAGGCCACTAAAGGATTAATTAAAAGCTAAATGGGGCAGGTGTACACCCATTATCCCATCTGCATTTCATCTTCCTCACTTAGATTCAACCATGCCGAATTGAGAAGGAAGAAAATCCTCCATTGCCGTTTCACTTAGAGCTTGATCCTTTCCTCCATTTCACCTCTAATCACTTAGATTGCTTCATAAAAAATTGTCTCCACATCACAAGGAAGAGCTTGATACCAAAATCAAGAAGTTTGGTGAAAGTTTAACAAGCCCCAACCATAGGTAAGTTTGTATTTTTGAACTTTGCTTTGTTAAAGTTTGTATACTTGTTATGGGTGTTTGAATTGTGAAGAAAATTTTCAAGTTTGAGGAGTTCTTTGTTAGTAGTATGCCCTAGAGCATATCATTTAGTATGTATCTTGTACATATTTTTAATAATAAAAGGCATTTCCACTTTTCCGTTTACATAATATATTTATGTGTAATAGAAAAGGTCCATTGATATTTTGTTAGAAATATTATTCTTAAGTTGTTAAGAATATGAGTGACAATATTTCTAGCACAAAGTATCATAAATAGGTTCACAATCGAGGATACTTCATAATAAGGACATGACTTATCCAGAAAGATTGTATTCATGTTTGTTCCCAAGTTATTTATATGAGATATAAATAAGATGGAATGGTGAGTCTCATGCCATATAACAAACATGATAGGCACTTATACATGATAAGTAGGTCAACTAGGACACTTATGACAAGCACATGGAGTTTACTCTTGTCAATGTTTTGTCATAAATCATATCAGTGCATATAATCTTTATACCTGAGATAGCACAGTTATCTTGTATATAGGTAGTTTGAGTTTGATACTGCTTTCATACTTGTACTGTGTATGGGTATATGGGCATCTGTTGGCTCCTACTAGTTATATATGGAGGTAGGTGTTAATCAAGATGGTATCTGCTCTCTAAGTAAATAGAGATAAAATCCTATGTTCATTTAATTGTTCTTGATGTTTCAAGTTCCTGCCAGACAGATAGATTTATTCGTAAAAGAGTTTCTGATGAGAAAATCTTTTAATCAAGAACTGGAATTAAAAGAGAACATAATATTCATAGCAAATGGAGTTTGACATAAACCATGACTCAAATTGAGTTGGGATTTTGAAATGAGAGATTCTAGTGCATGGTAACATATGATTATAGGTTCATTTAAGGTAAATCTTATTACTAATTGGGTGGCCATGGCATGCTATGCTAGGTGTTAACCATGGTCTATGAGGTTCATAAAATGATTTAGAGAAATCATTTATGGTAAGAAAGAGTTCATGATATTAAGAGTTGATATCATGTCTCATTGCCAATTAGTGATGAGCCTAGTAAGTCACACACATACACAAGTTATCACCTAATTAAATATGATTTAATTAATTAATTAAAGAGTTTAATTGATTAATTAAATAGGTTTGGTTTGCAATTAGATTGCAAAGTCCCTAGCATGACTTAAAACCAAATCTAGATTATTGGATGTAGTATAAATTAAATTTATATTTAAAGTGTTTAAATATGAATTTAATTGATGAGAAATTAAGTAATAGAGATTAATTAATTAATTTATATTTGATATAAATTAATTAGAAGAAGAAAATAATTATTTTGGGTTAAGAACTCAAAATTAAGACACCGGGGCATTTTGGTCATTTCATTGTGACACGTGGCACCATGAGATGGTGACACATGGCATAACACATAAGCTTACAAATGTTTTTAATCATGTAAGATGATTAAAATCAAGATTAAATATAGGTTTGACACTTGGCACAATGTGATTGGGTCACTTAAACCTAGAGCTAATCAAAAGGTGACATGTGGCTAGGGTTTAATGTGTTAACCTAGCTATTTAAGTGTGGTTATGAAAAGAAAACATAACCAGCAGCCTCCTCTCAATTGTCACGCCACTTTGAGCCTCCAGCTATTTCTCTTCATCTCTCATCAATTCAAAGAGATTAGCCATCAATCTCTTGAATTAAGAACACTAGAAATTGTTTCTAGTGTCCTGCTTACATCTCTAATCTTAAAAGGCAGAACTTGAATTTCTAATTAATAGAAAAGGCTTTAGAAGCTGTTCAAGGGCTGCCATAGGTGTTCTTGGTGTGGACAAGCTAGAGGGACAACATCCGTGTCCTCAAGACGATCTCAAAGGCAGACACTGCAAAGACATCAAGAGGTTAGTGTAATCGTTCTTGATTTAATCTAGGGTTCTAAAATTAATCTGATTAATTTTAAAATCTTAAATGGCAAATACAGATCCAAAAACATATTAAAAGAGTTTTAATATGTTGTTTATCATTGAAATCAAATAGATAAAAATAAATCTTGCATGGTGCATGTGACCCTAGGTGAAAATTTTTGAATTCAATGGTATAATCTTGTGTTTTTCACGCTTCCGTTCCTTCATTCTTGATATATCAATTTTGGGCAGCCATGGAGTTGTATATTTGATGATTTATTTTACATATGTTTGATGGGAATTCATGTTGAATTGGGTGAATTGATGTCCTAGTAGTTAATTCCACATGTAAATGGTGATTATGCACTTAGAATGGAAATTGATGAATTATGGACACTTTGGCATGGTGAAGCTTTTCGGTAGCCTTGAGGCTTCTTTGATAAATGTATGTGTTAATGAAGATATGGGCAGAATTGTGACATTGAGGATTGATGAGTGTGTATGTAAATTGGTTGTGTAAAGTATGTGTAAGAATTAGAAATGTCCATGTGTATGTATTGTTTTATTTGGACTATATGAATTGGAGTTTCATTTGGTGTATTGAGGATGTTTGTAATCTGCCCAAAGTGACTTTAAAGTGAAGTGGTATATGGTTTTGGTAATGTACCAAAACAGAATTGGGTTGAGGAGTGGATTTATGGTAAGGTAAATGTGTAATTGCTACATGTTTAAGCAAGGTAATTAAGGACAGTGTGCATTTTGGCCTATAACTCTAAATGTGTAACTCCAATTGGTATGAGACCAATTGGACGTGAAACTAGGCACAAAATGTGCCAACTTTCATTGAGAAAGCATACCAAAATTCTGCTTGCAAGGTAGCATGAAAAATGACCAATTCGGATTAAGTACAATTGAGACCTGAAAACTGACCATTTGGGCAGCAGTTAGTGTTTAGGCCATAACTCACTCAAAACTGGTCCAATTGACCTGAAATTTTAATCATGAATAGTTAAGACCCATACCTACAAGTCTTATGAAGACACCAAAACCCAGAAATAACCATAAGCAAGTCAAACAGCTTGCACAAGTTCGGGTGCAAAAACTGGCCGAACCAAAGTTGACCAAATTGACCTAATTTGATGCCATTTGACCAGCAGTAGTAAAATGACCATAACTTGGTCTACATAACTCAGAATGACCTGAAATTTTGCCCCACGTTCCATAAGACATAGATCTACAAGTTTTTAGTTTTGACTGAAACCCGAAAACCGAGGGAACTAGGTCGTCCGGCTAGGTCAAACTAGTATTCCGGAATCCAGCAAGTTGTAATAAAATGCACCAAACAAGGAAATGAAATTGGTAACGTGTACCAACCCTAAAACACTATCGAATGTGACATATTAGTGACACTAAAACCTAATTTACCTAGAACGCATCGAGGGTCGGTATATTAGGTGATTAAGCAAATAATAGCTTTCAGTGAATTTTTTGTCAAACATTATCGATAGAGACAGTTTAATTTAGTACTGAAACACTTCAAATTGTGTTTCGATTAGCAAAGACTCGTAAAAAGGGAAGGAAATACTGAGTCCGGACCGTGAGACGCTTATCGAGGTTTGTGCACAACAACTATTTCTTTTGAATTTTTCAATTGAAATGAATTATGACTTTTTGTACATTATTGTTTTAAATTATGGAAATGTGTTTGAATGGATATTTATTGCTTGAAACTGTGTAAAATTGTTTGAATGATATTGATGGATACTTATTGATTGAAAAGCATTGGAAATGGTTTGAAACCACAGCTATCATGTATACTGATTGTATTCCTCACTAGCTTGTCTAGTGGGACGAATTGAATTCCCTCTCTGGCTGAAGTGTTGAGGTGTGTGCCTGTTGAGGACGAATTGGATGAGTACTCATATTTTTGCTAACTGGCTATGTTATTCGTCATTAGTCATCGACTTTTGGGATGAATTGAATACCTCATTGGCCACCGGCTTTTGGGCGAATTGAACTTTGGAACATGATTAAGCTGTGTGTGATTTATTGATATGTATTGTGAGATTGTGAAATGAATTTAAACTCTTATTGACACATACTGTCTTTTGAATTCAACCATGATCTGAATTATTAAAATTTATTGTGATATTGAGAAATGGAGTTTAAATTCTTGTTAACAATTACTGTCTTGAAATTAACTATGGTTTTAAGTATCCACTATTTGTATGATTTATGAATTGTGATTTAAAGATGTATTTGGTTAATGTTGTGCACCACTGAGACATTGTTTCAGCGAGAGCTTTTATTGTCGCTGCAGTACAGACAGCATGTAAGCAGACTAGGTCGCTAGTACCTCCAATGAGAGATTACCGGTATAATGAGTATACCAACATTTTGCATTTTGTAATCAGAATGTATGACCACTGTATGTACATATTGTTTTTGGTTTTGAGCAGTTGTAAATTAAAATTGTACATTGAAATTGTAAAATAATTATGAGTTATTTTGGCTTGTAAAAATTGTATTATATTTCTTTTATCTCAGTCTTTGAAAATCACTGTGGATTTGAGTTGAGAAATATGTTGTGTTGAGAAATATGTTGGAGTTGAGATTTGGAAAAATATTGAAGTGCTTTTTATAGGTTTTCTGAAGAACTATTTTATCCAAAATACAGATGACACTCTGCCAAAATTTTTACAGAAATTCCAAATAATTCAAATGTGTTAGTTCTATCACTTCAGTTCACAAAAGTTTTTAACACCTGTAATTAGTGCTCACCACTGTAAAAGAAGTAAGAAAAGCTTTTAAAATCCCTTGTAGTGTATTTAATGGGTTATCAGTAGACGAAGTTGGTACTTCATTAGGTATACTATGGGATCATGTTATGCCTAACAGAGGGGTAGGGTGTGACATGTTTTAGTGGTATCTGAGCAAAGTTTTTTTTTTTTTATTTATTCTGTTTTCACCTGTTATTTGATTATTCTTTCTTCATAGTACAACTGCTCAATATCATTGTTTGATACATACAGTACATTACATTATAAATATGCACTAACAGGAGGAAATCTCCTTGTGTTATTTGTTCAGGAGATCTAAAATCCTTGCATTGACTATGGAAGAGGGTGATCGTTCAGTCGATCAATCCATTGAGGCTGAGGTGCAAGGGGATGCCCCAGGCCTACACAATGTCAGTGGTTCAAAGAAGACCACCCCCGCAGCACTGCAGCTTTCTCGCTCGCCACAGATGGTCGCAATGTTCCAACAAATGGCTGGTAATGCGCCTACTCAAGTCCCAATACAGACACCAGTGGTACAGCCACAATCTCCTAAGAGGCAGTATGATAAATTGATGAAGTATGGGGCTACAGAGTTTAAGGGGACAGTAGATCCTCTAGAGGCTGAACAATGGTTAGAAAGGATGGATAGGGTATTCAAGAAACTGCATTGCACAGAGGAGCTCAGATTCGAATACTCTGTATCTTTGTTACAGGGGGATGCTTATGACTGGTGGAAAACCATTCCCCACAGTCTGGTAGAACCTGCAGTGCTAACATGGAATGACTTTCTCAAGGAATTCAGACAGAAATATGTCCCTGATGCTTATGTAAACCAGAAGCTACAAGAATTCCTAAGTCCAAACAAAGGGTGATCAGGCTGAGTATGAAAGAGAATTTTCCCGCCTGAGCCATTATGCAGTGAGTTTACTTTCTACCAGCAGGGAGAGATGCAAGAGGTTTGAAACCGGCTTGAAGCCCAGTATCAGATTACAAGTAGTCGATTTCAAACACACTAACTTCTCTGAACTTATTTCTCAAGCTCTAGAGTTAGAAAGAATTGAGTCTGAAGCTGCTCCTGAGAAAAAGAGATTAGAGAAGACAGAGAAAGAGGGAAAATCTGTAGAACAGAGTTCCAGTGATCCTACTAGAAAGAGGAAGAACTATGAGGGACATGGCAGAGGTGGCAAGAAATCTGGTAGGGGAAGATATTCAGATGAAGCCTCCCTATCCGGTCACAGAGTACTGCAGGTTCCTACCCTCCCCGCCAATGTGAAACATGTGGAAGAAATCATGGTGGGATATGCTACAAGGCTATTGGAGCCTGTTATAACTATGGAGGCACAGGACACTTTGCCAAGGACTGCACCAGTAGTCGCAGAGTTGGACCACCTCCTACTACTGCAGAAAGGTCAGTTCAGAGCCTTGTCACTAGAAGTTCTCAACCACCCAGCAGAGGTAGAGGCAGGGGTAGAGGTAGCTCAGCAGGCAGCCAAGGCACAGTGAAACATTCAGAGCAAGACAGTGCTCCAGTTAGAATGTATGCAATGAGACAGAGGGAAGAGGCTGAGACATCTGACGTTGTAGCTGGTACCTTCTTAACTTTTAATCAGAATGTGTTTGTGTCATTTGATCTGGGTTCTACCCATTCTTATGTGAGTGCTAGCATCATTGATTACATTGCTATTCCATGTACAAAAATGGACTTTGAGGTGCTAGTAACAAGTTCGTTAGGACAGGAAGTCAGGGTTAATAGAATATATAGAGATTGTCCTTTGGTGATCCATGTACACACTTTCCTGTTTGATTTCATTGAAATGCCCTTCAGAGATTATGATATCATCTTGGGCATGGATTGGTTAGCTAGGCATCATGCCATGATTGACTGTAGGCTGAAAACAGTCACTTTTGGCCTTCCTCAGTATAGTGATGTGGTAATACATGGGGAAAGGCAGCTATTACCATCAAACATCATTTCGGCTGCACTAGATAGAAAAATGATTAGAAAGGGGTGTGAAGCCTACTTGGCACATATGGTAGACACCCAAGTGGGGAGTCCAGCATTGAAGGACATCCCTACAGTATATGACTTTCCAGATGTGTTTCCTGATGAATTGCCAGGATTACCTCCAGAAAGAGAAGTGCAGTTTGAAATTAATGTTATGCCTGGTGTGGAACCAATCTCCATAATGCCATACAGAATGGCACCAGCAGAGTTGAAGGAGTTGAAGATACAGTTGCAAGAACTACTTGAAAAGGGCTTCATCCTCCCTAGTGTGTCACCTTGGGGAGCACCAGTGTTGTTTGTTAAGAAGAAGGATGGTACTCTCCGCTTATGTATAGATTATCGACAGTTGAATAAGGTGACAATAAAGAACAGATATCCATTGCCTCGCATTGATGATCTGTTTGATCAGTTGAAGGGTGCAGCTATATTCTCCAAAATTGATCTGCGATCTGGTTATTATCAGTTGAAGGTGCAAGAGCAGAGTATTCCAAAAACTACTTTCAGAACTCGGTATGGCCACTATGAGTTTCTAGTAATGCCATTTGGGTTAACAAATGCTCCGCTTTTATGGATCCGATGAACACTATCTTCGCACCATATCTTGATCAATTTGTGGTGGTGTTTATTGATGACATTTTGATATATTCAAGGAATGCAGAGGAGCATGACAGACATCCATGATTGTACTGCAGACTTTAAGAGAGAAACAACTATACGCCAAATTATTGAAATGTGAATTTTGGTGAAAGAAATCTCCTTTGGGACATGTTGTGTCACCAAGGGATCAAGATAGATTCCAAAGAAGGTAGAAGCTATCCTTAATTGGAAGCCGCCCAGAACATCACGTAAATTCACGCTTTCTGGTTTAGCCGGATATTACCATCGGTTTGTGAAGGGGTTTTCTATGTTATCTTCTCCATCGACCAAACCGCTTCTAAAGATGTAAAATTTCAAAGGACTGATAAATGCCAAAGAAAGTTTTGATGAGTTGAAGAGGTGTTTGACTGAAGCTCCAGTTCTCACTTTACCTACTCTGTAAAGAATACACGCTTTATAGTGATGCTTCACAATGGGTTAGGTCGCATCGATGCAAGATCGGAATGTCATTGCTTATGCATCACGCCAGCTGAAATCGCATGAGAGGAACTACCCAACACATGATATGGAGCTAGCAGCCATTGTTTTTGCTCTGAAGATCTGGAGACACTATTTGTATGGAGAGAAATGCTACATTTACACAGATCACAAGAGCTTGAATTACTTAAGCACCCAGAAGGAATTGAATTTGAGGCAGGGGAGATGGTTAGAACTCATTAAAGACTATGATTTCTTAATAGACTATCAGCCGAGGAAAGCAAATGTAGTGGCTGACGCCTTAAGTCGCAAGACTATAGCAAGTCTCAGAGTTTCTCCTTTGTCCATGGTATGTGAATTGAAAGCACAGCATGCCAGTTTAGAGATTGATGATGAGGGACAGACAGTAGTTGCATGGCATGTACAGCCAGTGTTGATTGATCATATCAGAATGGCTGCTCAGAGTGATGAAAAATATCAGAAGCTACTGAAAGAAGTCCAGCAGGGCAAGAAACCTGAATTCTCTGTGAGAGATGATGGTTTATTGCTACATCAGGGCAGAATGTGCGTTCCTAATGATGCTGAATTGAGACAGATCATTATGAAGGAAGCACATGAGTCTCCATTTGCTATGCACCCTGGTGGAACTAAAATGTACAGAGGGCTGAAAGAGCATTACTGGTGGATGGGTATGAAGAGAGATATAGCTGAATTTGTTTCCAAATGCCTAACTTGTCAGCAAGTAAAGGCAGAACATCAAGTTCCAGCTGGTTTGTTACATCCTTTGTCAGTACCAGAGTGGAAATGGGAACGAATAACTATGGATTTTGTTACAGGACTTCCAAGGACACAGAGTAGTCATGATGCAGTATGGGTTATAGTTGACAGATTGACCAAGTCTGCTCACTTTTTGCCAGTTCGGATGGACTATAGCCTGGAAAGATTGGCCAGATTGTACATATATGAGATTGTAAAATTGCATGGAGTGCCAGTATCAATTGTGTCTGACAGAGATCCTAGGTTCACTTCTAGATTCTGGGGTAGTCTTCAGAGAGCCCTAGGAACTAGATTGAACTTCAAAGACAAGATTCCACCCACGCATGCATGGCCACGGAGAGGGTTATTCAGATATTGGAGGATATGCTACGGGCTTGTGTGATTGAATTTGAAGGTAGTTGGGATACACACTTGCCTTTGATTGAGTTTGCTTATAACAACAGCTACCAATCAAGCATTGGGATGCCTCCATATGAAGCTTTGTATGGCAGAAAGTGCAGAACTCCCTTATATTGGGATGAAGTAGGTGAGAGGAAGATGATTGGACCAGAAATTGTTCAGCAGACAGAGAAAAAGATCAGATTGATTAGAGACAGACTCAAGGCTGCATCAGACCGTTAGAAGTCCTATGTTCATCTGAAAAGAAGAGATATTGAATATGTAGTGGGTGATAAGGTATTCCTCAAAGTTTCTCCTTGGAAGAGGATCTTGAGATTTGGCAGAAAAGGGAAACTAAGACCTCGTTTCATTGGACCATAAGAAGTTCTGGAAAGAGTGGGTCTTTTGGCATACCGGTTGGCATTACCTCCAGAGCTAGCAAGGATACACAGTGTCTTCCATGTGTCCATGTTAAGGAGGTACAGATCTAACCCATCTCATGTACTATCAGTTGAAGAGATTGAGGTAAATCCAGACCTCTCATATGAGGAAGAACCCATAAAAATTCTGGCATATGAGGTGAAGCAGCTAAGGAACAAACAGATACATCTGGTTAAAGTGCTGTGGAACCATCATTCAAGCCAAGAAGCTACTTGGGAATGTGAAGAGGATATGAGGAGACAGCACCCACAGCTGTTCAGAGACTAATGCCAGGTAAAATTTCGAGACGAAATTTATTTTAAGGGGGGGAGAAATGTAACACCCCTAAGTTCGGTAGTGCTTTCTACTGTTCAGGTGACCAGTGCTGTCCGGACAGCTAGGATGCCTAGAACTACACTTCGTTATGAGTGAGGAGACATAAAATAGTGAAATACAAGAAAAGAAAATACAAGAAAAACAAAGGAAAAATAATAGCAAAGAAATGTAACCAAGTTAAACGAGCCGAGAACCCTAGCGATGGGTGACCGCGCCGGGAAGTCACGGCGTGGACCGTTGACTAGCCCTGGACTGCGGGGAACCCTAGAAAATATTTTTAGGACTTAAATAGACCCTTATGGAAGTATAAATATCATTAGAAATATCAAAGAAAAATTAAATAATTAGTACAAAGAAAAGTGAGAAATCGAAAAACAGACAAAACCCGGTGTTACCGAAAAATCGGGAATGCAACCCGAATAGGGGCATTGTGGTCATTTGACATCCCGAATTGTCTTTTGAACTAAATGTCCATTAAAAATAAGTAATATTACACTTAGAAAATAAAATGAAAAATTAATTTGGTGGTACCTAAAGTAAATAGCAACAATTAAGGGTTTAATGTGGAATAAGTGGGAGTTAAACTTATTATATGATTTATTTGAGTGAGTGGGCCACTAAAGGATTAATTAAAAGCTAAATGGGGCAGGTGTACACCCATTATCCCATCTGCATTTCATCTTCCTCACTTAGATTCAACCATGCCGAATTGAGAAGGAAGAAAATCCTCCATTGCCGTTTCACTTAGAGCTTGATCCTTTCCTCCATTTCACCTCTAATCACTTAGATTGCTTCATAAAAAATTGTCCCCACATCACAAGGAAGAGCTTGACACCAAAATCAAGAAGTTTGGTGAAGGTTTAACAAGCCCCAATCATAGGTAAGTTTGTATTTTTGAACTTTGCTTTGTTAAAGTTTGTATACTTGTTATGGGTGTTTGAATTGTGAAGAAAATTTTCAAGTTTGAGGAGTTCTTGATATATCAATTTTGGGCAGCCATGGAGTTGTATATTTGATGATTTATTTTACATATGTTTGATGGGAATTCATGTTGAATAGGGTGAATTGATGTCCTAGTAGTTAATTCCACATGTAAATGGTGATTATGCACTTGGAATGGAAATTGATGAATTATGGATACTTTGGCATGGTGAAGCTTTTCGGCAGCCTTGAGGCTTCTTTGATAAATGTATGTGTTCATGAAGATATGGGCAGAATTGTGACATTGAGGATTGATGAGTGTGTATGTAAATTGGTTGTGTAAAGTATGTGTAAGAATTAGAAATGTCCATGTGTATGTATTGTTTTATTTGGACTTTATGAATTGGAGTTTTATTTGGTGTATTGAGGATGTTTGTAATCTGCCCAAAGTGACTTTAAAGTGAAGTGGTATATGGTTTTGGTAATGTACCAAAACAGAATTGGGTTGAGGAGTGGATTTATGGTAAGGTAAATGTGTAATTGCTACATGTTTAAGCAAGGTAATTAAGGACAGTGTGCATTTTGGCCTATAACTCTAAATGTGTAACTCCAATTGGTATGAGACCAATTGGAGGTGAAACTAGGCACAAAATGTGCCAACTTTCATTGAGAAAGCATACCAAAATTCTGCTTGCAAGGTAGCATGAAAAATGACCAATTCGGATTAAGTACAATTGAGACCTGAAAACTGACCATTTGGGCAGCAGTTAGTGTTTAGGCCATAACTCACTCAAAACAGGTCCAATTGATCTGAAATTTTAACCATGAATAGTTAAGACCCATACCTACAAGTCTTATGAAGACACCAAAGCCCAGAAATGACCATAAGCAAGTCAAACAGCTTGCACAAGTTCGGGTCCAAAAACTGGCCGAACCAAAGTTGACCAAATTGACCTAAAATGACCTAATTTGATGCCATTTGACCAGCAATAGTAAAATGACCATAACTTGGTCTACATAACTCGGAATGACCTGAAATTTTGCCCCGCGTTCCACAAGACATAGATCTACAAGTTTTTAGTTTTGACCGAAACCCAAAAATCGAGGGAACTAGGTCTTCCAGCTAGGTGAAACTAGTATACCGGAATCCAGCAAGTTGCAATAAAATGCACCAAACAAGGAAATGAAATTGGTAACGTGTACCAACCCTAAAACACTATCGAATGTGACATATTAGTGACACTAAAACCTAATTTACCTAGAACGCATCGAGGGTCGGTATATTAGGTGATTAAGCAAATAATAGCTTTCAGTGAATTATTTGTCAAACATTATCGATAGAGACAGTTTAATTTAGTACTGAAACACTTCAAATTGTGTTTCTCAGTTAGCAAAGACTCAGAAAAAGGGAAGAAAATACTGAGTCCAGACCAGGAGACAGTTATCAGAGGTTTGTGCACAACAACTATTTCTTTTGAATTTTTCAATTGAAATGAATTATGACTATTTGTACATTATTGTTTTAAATTGTGGAAATGTGTTTAAATGGATATTTATTGCTTGAAACTGTGTAAAATTGTTTGAATGATATTGATGGATACTTATTGATTGAAAAGCATTGGAAATGGTTTGAAACCACAGCTATCATGTATACTGATTGTATTCCTCACTAGCTTGTCTAGTGGGACAAATTGAATTCCCTCTCTGGCTGAAGTGTTGAGGTGTGTGCCTGTTGAGGACGAATTGGATGAGTACTCATATTTTTGCTAGCTAGCTATGTTATTCCTCATTAGTCATTGACTTTTGGGATGAATTGAATACCTCATTGGCCACCGGCTTTTGGGACGAATTGAACTTTGGAACATGATTAAGCTGTGTGTGATTTATTGATATGTATTGTGAGATTGTGAAATGAATTTAAACTCTTATTGACACATACTGTCTTTTGAATTCAACCATGATCTGAATTATTAAAATTTATTGTGATATTGAGGAATGGAGTTTAAATTCTTGTTAACAATTACTGTCTTGAAATTAACTATGGTTTTAAGTATCCACTATTTGTATGATTTATGAATTGTGATTTAAAGATGTATTTGGTTAATGTTGTGCACCACTGAGACATTGTCTCAGCGATAGCTTTTTATTGCTGTCGCAGGTAGACAGACAGACAGGGCAGCAGACTAGGCTGCTAGTACCTCCAGCGAGAGATTACCAGGTATAATGAGTATACCAACATTTTGCATTTTGTACTGTAATGTATGACCACTGTATGTACATATTGTTTTTGGTTTTGAGCAGCTGTAAATTAAAATTGTACATTGAAATTGTAAAATAATTATGAGTTATTTTGGCTTGTAAAAATTGTATTATATTTCTTTTATCTCAGTCTTTGAAAATCACTGTGGATTTGAGTTGAGAAATATGTTGTGTTGAGAAATATGTTGGAGTTGAGATTTGGAAAAATATTGAAGTGCTTTTTACAGGTTTTCTGAAGAACTGTTTTATCCAAAATACAGATGGCACTTTGCCAAAATTTTTATAGAAATTCCAAATAATTCAAATGTGTTAATTCTATCACTTCAGTTCACAAAAGTTTTTAACACCTGTAATTAGTGCTCACCACTGTAAAAGAAGTAAGAAAAGCTTTTAAAATCCCTTGTAGTGTATTTAATGGGTTATCAGTAGACGAAGTTGGTACTTCATTAGGTATACTACGGGATCATGTTATGCCTTACAGAGGGATAGGGTGTGACAACTACTTTCAAAACTCAATATGGCCACTATGAGTTTCTGGTAATGTCATTCGAGTTAACTAATGCTCCAACATCTCTTTCTTGGGACATGTTTTGTCAGCTGAAGGGATCAAGGTAGATTCCAGCAAGGTAGAACCTATCCTTAATTGGAAGCCACCCAAGAATATCATAGAAATTCGCAGTTTTATGGGTTTAGCTGGATACTACTGCCGATTTGTGAAAGGGTTCTCTATGTTGGCTTCTCCATTAACCAAGCTGCTTCAGAAAGATGTGAAATTTCAGTGGACGGATAAATGCCAGCAGAGTTTTGATGAGTTGAAGAGGTGTTTGACTGAAGCTCCAGTCCTTACTTTACCTACTGCGAGTAAAGAATACACAGTTTATAGTGATGCTTTTCACAATGGGTTAGGCAGTGTACTGATGCAAGATCGGAATGTCATTACTTATGCATCACGCCAGCTGAAACTGCATGAGAGGAACTACCCAACACATGATTTGGAGCTTGCAGCTATTGTTTTTGCTCTGAAGATCTGGAGGCATTACTTCCATGGGGAGAAGTGTTATATCTACACAGATCACAAGAGCTTAAAGTATTTGGGTAGTCAAAAAGAATTGAACTTGAGACAGAGGAGATGGTTAGAACTGATTAAAGACTATAATTGTCTAATAGACTATCAGCCAGGGAAAGCAAATGTGGTGGCTGACACCTTAAGTCATAAGACTATGGCAAGTTTCAGAGTTTCTCCTTTGTCCATGGTACATGAGTTGAAAGCACAGCATGCTAGTTTGGAGATTAATGATGAAGGATAGACAGTAGTTGCATGGCATGTACAGCCAATGTTGATTGATCAAATCAGAATGGCTATTCAGAATGATGAAAAATATCAAAAGCTACTGAAAGAAGTCCAGCAAGGCAAGAAACCTGAATTCTCTGTGAGAGATGATGGTTTATTGCTACATCAGGGTAGAATGTGCGTTCCTAATGATGTGGAATTGAGACAGATCATTGTGAGGGAAGCACGTGAGTCACCTTTTGCTATACACCCTAGTGGAACTAAAATGTATAGAAGGCTGAAAGAGCATTACTAGTGGATAGGTATGAAAAGGGATGTAGCTGATTTTGTCTCCAAATGCCTAACTTGTCAGCAAGTGAAGGCAGAACATCAAGTGCCAGCTGGTTTGTTACATCCATTGCCAGTACCAGAGTGGAAATGGGAACGGATAATTATGGATTTTGTTATAGGACTTCCGAGGACACAGAATAGTCATGATGCAGTATGGGTTATAATTGACAGACTAACCAAGTCTACTCACTTTCTGCCAGTATGGATGGACTATAGCCTGGACAGATTGGCCAAATTGTACATAGATGAGATTGTAAGATTGCATAGAGTGCCAGTATCGATTGTATCTGATAGAGATCCTAGGTTCACTTCTAGATTCTGGGGTAGTCTTCAGAGAGCCCTAGGAACTATATTGAACTTCAGCATAGCATTCCACCCACAGATAGATGGCCAGTCTAAGATGGTAATTCAAATCTTGGAGGATATGCTACGAGCTTGTGTGATTGAGTTTGAAGGTAGTTGGGATACACACTTGCCTTTGATTGAGTTTGCTTATAACAATAGCTACCAATCAAGCATTGGGATGCCTCCATATGAAGCTTTGTATGGCAGAAAGTGCAGGACTCCCCTATGTTGGGATGAAGTAGGTGCAAGAAAGATGATTGTGCCAGAAATTGTGCAATAGATAGAGGAAAAGATCAGATTGATCAGAGATCGACTCAAGGCTGCATCAGACCGTCAGAAGTCCTATGTTGATCTGAAGAGAAGAGATATTGAATATGCAGTGGGTGATAAGGTATTCCTCAAAGTTTCTCCTTGGAAGAGGATTTTGAGATTTGCCAGAAAGGGGAAACTGAGTCCTCGTTTTATCGGACCAAATGAAGTTCTAGAAAGAGTGGGTCCTTTGGCTTATCGGTTAGCATTACCTCCAGAGCTAGAAAGGATACACAGTGTCTTCCATGTGTCCATGTTAAGGAAGTACAGATCTGACCCATCTCATATTCTATCAGTTAAAGAGATTGAGGTAAATCCAGACCTTTCATATGAAGAAGAACCCATAGAGATTCTGGCATATGAGGTGAAGCAGCTGAGAAACAAATAGATACCCTTGGTTAAAGTGCTGTGGAACCATCATTTAGGCCAGGAAGCTACTTGGGAATGTGAAGAGGACATGAGGAGACAACACCCACAGCTGTTCAGAGAGTGATGCCAGGTAAAATTTCAAGACGAAATTTATTTTAAGGGGGGGAGAGTTATAACACCCCTGTATTCGGTAGTGCGTTCTACTATTCTAGTTACTAGTGTCTGGCAGGACAGCTAGAATGCCTAGAATTATACTTAAATATTAGTGAAGAGATATAAAATAATGAAATACAATAGAGGAAAATACAAGAAAAACAAAGGAAAATTAAGAGCAATGAAATGTAACTAAGTTAAATGAGCCAAAAACCGTAGTGATGGGTGACCGCATTGGAAAGTTACGGTGAGGACCGTTGATTAACCCTGGACCGCGGGGAACCCTGGGAAATATTTTTAAGACTTAAATAAACATCTATTGAAGTATAAATGACATTAGAGATGTCAAAGAAAAATTAATTAATTAGTACAAAGAAAAACGAAAAATCGAGAAACTGATAAAAATCGGTGTTACCGAAAAATTAGGAATACAACCCGAAGAGGGGCATTTTAGTCATTTGACACCTCGAGTTGCCTTTTGACCTAAATGTCCATTAAAAATAAATGATATTAAAATTTGAAAATGTCATGAAAATTAAATTTGTGGTACATAAAATAATTAGTGAAAAAGTGGTGAAAAAATTACAAATTTGAAAACTTGGATTAATTTAATACTTTAACCAAACTTAGTGCTCCACTAAGTGAACTTAATGGACATTAAAATATAACATTAGTGGACAGAAACTTCATCTTCAACCTCTCACTTCAAACCAGCTGAATTTCTCTCCCAAGCTTTCATCCATGGCCGCCCACTTTCCAAGCTCAAATCTCCATGATCAAGCCATGCTTTCCACAACTTGTCTTCATTAAAGTTTATCCCCACCTTGCAAGCAAGAATTTGATAGTAATTTCAAGAGGAATAGCTGAAGTTTGGTTAAGCTCACAAGGGGTAAGTATCCATTTTCTTCATCTTTTCTTTGTTAAAGTTTGAGTTGGTGTTGTGGTAAGTTGATTTATGAAGAAATGTTGACGTTTTAATGATTTAGGGTGGTGTTCCATTTTGGCAGCCATGGAAGTTCAAAGTGTTTAGCTTGCTTTTACATGTAATTGATGAGAAATCATGTTGATTAATGTCATAAGATGTTTTAGCCAATGTATTTTATGTGTATGTGTGATTTGTGAATGTAAAGTGAGATTATGTATTGAAATTTGGAAAGCTTGATGTATATGAACAATTGGGCAGCCTTGTGATGCATGGTAGAATGTTTAAATTCATGAAATAGTTTAATGAATTATGGTACCAAGGATGGCAGCATGTGTATGTAATTATTGGTGGGAAATTAGATGTGTTAATGAGAGGTATTCATGTATATGTATTGTTAAAATTGGATATTGTGAAATGGAAGTGTAATTGATGTATTGTGAATTATTATATTCTACTCAAGTTGATCTAAATGCGATGTGTTGAGTGGTTATGGTTTAGTACCAATTCAAAATTTGGTAGAGAAGTGGACTTATAACAACGTTAATGTGTATTGGATTGGTGTTTGAGAGACATGTTAAGGGCAGTATGTGTTTTAGGCTATAAATGGAATTGTGTGACTCTAATTGGTATGAGACCGATTGGAGGTGAAACTAGGCACAAAATTTGCCATCTTTCATGAAGAAAGCCTACCAAAATTCTGTCCGAAAAGTGACATGAAAACTGACCAAATCCGGATTAGTGACTTTGCAAACCTGAAAATTGACCATTTGAACAGTAGTCAGTATTTTGGCCATAACTCACTCAAAATAGGTCCAAATGACCTGAAATTTATACCGTTGGAAAGTTTAGACATAGGGCTACATCTTTTGTAGAGATCACCAAACCCAGAAATGACCATAAGCAAGTCAAAATGTTTGCACAAGTTCAGGTATAAAAACTGCTAGAATCAGAAATGACCTAAAAATGACCTAAGTTTTGCCATTTTAGTGCAACCTGTCCAGCATTGGCAAAATGACTATAACTTGGTCTAGTAAACTCCAAATAACCTAAAATTTGTGGCAAAAGTTCAATAAGACATAGGCCTACAAGTTTGTAATTCTGACCAGAACCCAAAAACTGAGGGAACTAGGTCATTCGGCTAGGTCAATACAGCATACCAAAATCCGATAAATTGCAATAAAATGCAATACACTTGAAAATGAAATTGGTAATATGTACCAACACTAAAGGACTATAAAATATGACATATTGGTAACATTAAAATTTATTCCCTTAGAGCGCATCAAAGGTCAACATTATAGGTTGACTAATGAAAGCAATAGTATTAAATAAATTTAATCATTGAACCTTATTGTTAGAAACAAAGTAAATGAGTAATGAAACACTTTAAATTATGTGTTTCAGTTAGCAAAGACTCAAGGAAGGGGAAAGAACCACTGAATCAAGGCCAAGAGGCATTCATCAGAGGTTTGTGCACAACAGTTATTTCTTTTAAATTTTCAATTGAAATAAATTATGACAATTTGTATGTTATTGCTTAAATTGTAGAAAATTTGTTTGAATGGAATTTGATGGATACTTATTGTTTCAAAAATATTGCAAATAGTTTGAAACCATAGCTATAATGTATATTTGATTGAATTCCTCGCTAGCTTGTCTAGTGGGACTAATTGACTTTGAATTCTCTTTCTGGCTGAAGTGTTGAGGTGTGTGCCTGTTGAGGACGAATAGGATGAGTACTCATATAATTGCTAGTTAGCTATGTTATTTGTCATTAGCCATAGGCTTTTGGGACGAATTAGACTTTGGAATCATGATTAAGCTGTGTGTATGATTTATTGATATTCATTGAGACATTGTGAAATGGAGTTTAATTCTTTATGACATTTTCTATTTTTTGAATTTAACTATAATTTTAAGTATCCACAGTTTATATGATTTACGGTTTATGGTTTTAAATTGTATTTTCTTAATGTTGTGCACCATTGAGACATTGGCTCAGCAATAGCTTTTTCATTGCTATCGCAAGTAGACAGACAGACAGAGCAGCAGAGTAGGCTGCTTGTGCTACATTTTGGGATTCTGCTGGGTATATTGAGTATACCATATTTTTATAATTTTTGTTGTAATGTATGTGCACTGTATGTATATATATATTGTACTTGGTCTTGAGCAATTGTAAACAAAAGTTGTAATATATTTCTCTTATCTCAGCTTTTGAATTACTCAGTCATTTTGTAGTTTATCTTTGGAAATATTGAAAATTTGATGTTGAATTGAGTTTGACAAATGTTGAGAAAGTTGATTTGTATTGAGCCATATTGGAGTTTGGGATTGAAAAAATATATTGGAAGTGCTTTTTACAGGTTTTTAAAGAACTATTTTATTCAAAATACAGATGGCACTCTACTAAAATTTTTACAGAAATTATTGATACTTCAGATGTGTTATTTGGTTTCACTTCAGTTAAAAGAAAAAAATTAATACCTGTCAAAAGTGCTCACCACTGTAAAAAGAAAAAAGAAAAGGTTTAAAATCCCTTGCAGTGTATTTAATGGGTTATCAGTGGACGTAGTTTGGTAATTCATTAGGTATACTACGGGATCATGTTATGCCTTACGGAGGGATAAGGTGTGACAATGAAGCATTATATGGTAGAAAATGTAGGACTCCCTTATGTTGGGATGAATTAGGCGAAAGGAAATTAATTAGTCTAGAACTAGTGCAGCAAACAGAACGTAAAGTCAAAATTATCGAGGATAAATTGAAAGCTATTACAAGCAGATAGAAGTCATATGTGGATCTTAAGAGACAAGATATAGAATATAATGTTGGGGATAAAGTATTTCTGATGGTTTCTCCTTAGAAGTGCCTTATGTGGTTTGGAAGGAAAGAAAAACTTAGTTCATGCTTCATTGGGCCATATGAGATCTTAGAAAGAGTTGGTCCTTTGGCATACAGATTAGCCATACCACTGGAGCTAGACAAGATCCATAATGTATTTCATGTATCTATGCTTTGTAGGTACAGGTCCGATCCTTCACATGCATTGTCACATGCATTGCCATTAGAGTCAATTGAAGTCAACCTAGATCTCACGTATGATGAAGAACCTGTGGCAATTCTAGCAAGGGAGACGAAGCAGCTAAGGAATAAGCAAATTCCATTGGTGAAAGTGTTATGGTGAAAACATTCTAGTGAAAAGGTTATTTGGGAGCGAGAAGAAGATATCAAAAAGCAATACCCACAACTTTTGAATACACCAAACAAGTAAATTTCAAGGATGAAATATCTTACGTGGGGGAGAATTGTAACACCTTTAATTTACTAATGAAGACGCTCACCTAAATTTCAAATTAAGTGTGTGTGTAATTGTTTCTTACTTGGTTACCAATAGTCAAATGATCAAATTGAATTAATTGATAAGTTTAGGAGTAAACAAAAGATTGAGGACTACCTTGAATAAATTATAAAATTTTGGAGATAATTTAAAATAATAGAAAACATCTTATGGACCAATGGATAAAGGGAGTAAGGACCATTGGATAAAAGCTTACAAGAAAATTCTATATAAAACCTTCAAGGTGGCCAGCTAAACTTAAACTCTTTCATCTTCATTTTATTTCTTCTTCCCATAGCTAATTTTCTCCAAATTTGAAGAAGAAAAATCAAGTTGAAACCTTAGATCATCCTAATTTTGGAAGGCTAAAGCAAAGGAGAAAGAAGAATCAACAATCTAAGCTTGAAGAACACTAATTTCCTTGAAGGGTTTTAGTAGAATTTGAAGGAAGAAAGGGCGACAGCTGGACTTCAAGTGAGGTTAGTGTTGTAATCTTTATCTTTGATCAAATTTAAGTAGGTATTTCACTATGGATAAGGTAGAAACACTTAGAAATGGAATAGAAAGCTTGTATGTGTGCGAGAACATTGGTTCTACTAGTAGGTTGCAGGACCAGTCATTTTTGAAAATTCATAACTTGAGTTAGGAAATTTGAATTTCTATGATCTTTATGTCTATGGAAACCTTGATGAAAGCTCTGAAACTTTGTAGTTTTGTGCTAGACCTAACTTCCTTGCTATGATAGTGTTTGCGGGAAAAACTTTTTGTTGCTCAAATCTGAAAAACTAGTCTGATGATTTTCAGAAGCAGAATAGCCCACTTTAAAAATTCATAAATTATGCTACATAACTTGAAATAGGGTGATTCTTGAACCATTGGAAAGCTTAATGAATGCCCTAAAACTTTGTAGTTATGGCCAAGAATTGATTTTGCCGGTTCCATAGTGATATTTTTACATTTCCTGTTACTGCTTTTGATGTGATTGAAGTCTGAGCAGGTAGCACATTTTTGTCCATAACTTGAGTTGTAGACTTGATTTTGATGTGATTTAAATTGGAGATTGAAATGGACACATGAAAGTTCAATTCTGAAAAAGATGCTATGAAACCTCTGTTTCTAGAATTTTTTGTGAAATTCTCAACCTTGCTGCCCTATTTACCTGAATTGACTAGAAATTTAATTGTGTGTGTATTTGCTCTTTTGGGGTAGCTACTTTGGGTGAATTAAATTGGTATTGATGAATGTTTGTGTAACACCCCTATTTGCATAGCCTGGTATATGTTACTATTCCGGTGACCGGTATCGATCCGGACAATTAAGAGAATTAGAACCATGCCTAAGACACCTAGTTAAGCCCTGAACACAAATAATTAGTAATTGTCAATTAGTTAAGTATAAATAAGAAAAATAGAACATAAGAAGTTAAATAAGCCGAGAGTCACAGCGATGGGTGACGCTACGGTCCTTAAAACTATTACTAACACATTGGAAAAGAGAAAATCACGAAAAAGAATTGTTAAGCTAGTCAAATAATTAGGTCAGGGAGCCAAAAGAAATATTGAATTATTTATAAACCGGGTTGAATCCGCGATGGGTAATTTGGTTAATTGACCCCGAGAGCTGACTCCTGACCTAACTGTTAAATAAAATCAGAGAAAAGAAAATTTTAAAATCGAGAATTAAATTAAATAACTAATAGAAACATAAATTAAAAAAAAAGTAAAAGTAAAAAGTGATGACATCATGCATGACCTCATGCATGATGCAATAAGTATAATAATTAAAATTTAAGTAATTTAATTTATGGTCCTCCTAAAGGATAAATTCATAAAAGAAAAAAGAAAAGGAAAAAAAAAAGACTTCATCTTCTTAAAAAATGTGAACCATCTCTCTCTCACCTCTCCCTCACCAAAACTTCATGGAAGCTCATTTTGAGCTTGATTAAACCTTAAATCCCACCATAGAAAGTTAAACTTCCATCATTAAATCTTGATTTCAAGCTTTGATAGAGAACTTGACAACAAAAAGAAGAAGAAAGGAAGAGGTTTTGAAGAGGTGAAAATTCAAAGTAAGGTTAGTAAACAAACTTCCATTTCTTAGTTTAATTTCTATGTTTTTGGTTCGAGTAACTTAGATTTTAACTTAAAATTAAAAGAAAATAATTGTTGGAGGACAAGATGAAAATTTGGCCAGCTAGGGTTTTGAGTGTATGTGCATGAATTTGATTGAATTCAAAGTGTAGGTAAGTGGGTATGAGTATGGAAGTGATGTTGAGATGTATTGTAGTAGTTAAATATAACATATTAAAGAATTAGGGTTTGGCACCTAGAGTTTAGAAGACAAAAATGTGAGAATATATTAAATGGTGTGTTGGATTTGGTTTGAGGTGAGAAATGGTCATTTGTGACCAATTGGAGTATGTTAGAAGTATTGGAAACAAATGCAAATTCGAATTGCTTAGGGTCATGCTGCAGCCAGCAGGACTAAGGTCCCTTTGAGGGACCAAAACTAAAAATTTACAAGTCCAATTGGTGTGAGGCCAATTGGGAATGAAAATAGACACAAAATGACAGAATTTTTATTAAGGAATCATGCCCAAAAAGTGACCAAAACCTAGTGAACAAATTGACTAAATCCGGATTTATGCAGTCTGACCTGTACAAAAATCACCAAATGAATAGTGTTTATTCATTTGGCCATAACTTGGGCTAGGTAGGTCTAAATAACTAGAAATTTTACCAATGGACAGCTCAGATATAGTCCTAAAACTTTCATAAAGAACACAAATCCAAATTATGCCTTTAACCAAGTCATTTGGCCACCCAAATTTGGTGACCTAAAGCTGCTAGAACTAGTTTGGTGCCCAGAAATTTGGGCTAAGTCCAATCCGACAGCCATGATTCAAATGGCTATAACTTGAGCTACAAAACTCCAATGGAGTGACTCAAAAAGGAGAATAAAGTTAGGACAATAAGGAACATTTTCTATGAAGAAAGTTTTGTCAAATTCTAACAGAAAAATGACCAATGGAACAGTGCAACATAGGACTCCAAAACTGAAAATTTATAATTTTGCCTAATAGACTTAAAATTTGAGAAAACAACCAAAACCAACAAATTAGGTAACCAAAATGTGGTATGTGGGTGAAATTAGAATTCCCATACCTATTAAGCATTAGAAAGTCAACAAATTGACTTGAATAGTATCATGAATAGTAACCCCAAAATACAAATTTTAAAGAACGTCAAGTTTAGCATATTAAAGCTATGTAAAAGTGAATTTGAATTTATTTTGGATTTATGATAAGTTATGATATTGAAACACTGTGAAACTGTGTGTTTTAGTGGAAAAGAATACCGGAAAAGAACCCGAGACATCGAGTTAAGGGCAAGAGGTGACTTGTATAAGGTTTGTGCACAACTAACTATTTTGTTACTTTTTACTTCTAAATTGATTTGAACAAGTTTATTTGATGATTTATAAATTTATTGTGTTGAGGATTTTAATTTGTTGAATGAAATTGTATAAATTAAATGTAAATTTTCTTATATATTTAAGGATTTATTGCATGGTTTTGAGGATTGTAAATTTTAAATTTGATGTGTTGCCAACCTTGAGCATGAATTTATGATGATTAAATATGTTGATGATTTGTAAACACTTTGAAAATGAAATTGTTTTGAATATGATTTGAAACCACAGTTGACATGGCAAAATATGTTGTGAATTCTCATTAGCTTATCTAGTGAGATATCTCCTCCACTAGATGGGGCAAGTTCCTTCCTCTCTGGCTTGCCAGTTGGGGAAGAGTTTGAATAAGTATACTAGCTAGTCTTTGTTCCTCCCTTTTAGCCTCGGTTATTGGGAGAGTGTGAAATGTCATGGTGTACAACACGGCATCTATTTGAATTTTGGGTCATGCATTCAACAGTGTGAATTGTTGACAACGCCCTTTAAATTATGCATAGTTTGATAAATTGTGGTTGAAATAAATAATTTCTCAGTGATTCAAAATATTTTTGTATTGTTTCGGGATTTAAAAGAAATGTAGATAAATAGTTACTATTTGATCAAAATGTTATTCAAATGAATAATTTGCATGAATGAAAATATTGATTTCTGAATGTTATGAATTTTGAAGAATTTAGAAATTTTAAATTTTTATTTGTTATGAATTGTCAAGCATAACTTGTATTAAGTTTTAAATTATTAGTTTGTGCACCACTGAGTTCACCACTCAACGATAGCTTTGTATGCTGTTGTAAGTGAAAGAAAATATAAAGCAGCTGAGCAAGATTACTGAAAGACATAGTGAGACTATCTTCGGATATATCATAGGTATACCCTTGTGCTTTGGATTTTGATATAATTCTGTAATTATATGTATGAAATTTACTTTGAGCAATTGTACTAACTTTTTTGTAATATATTTTTGGATTGTAATGAAATATAAATTATTATAAGGTTATCTTGAGATTTTATGTATTTATAAAGTTTTGCTCTACTAAATTTTTAATACTCCCATTAATGCAAATATTCATTTTATTATCTTAATGAGATATTTCAATGTTTGATTTTAATTTAAATTGTGTATTGAGTTGCTTGTGCTGATATGTGAAATGAGATTGAATAATGGAGTTGTGATTGAGAAAAATATTGGGAGTGTCTTTATTTTCAGATTTTGAAGAACTATTTTCTCAAAATACAGACGGCACTCTGCCGAAATTTTTGTAAAAATTGCGGAGATTTTAAATATTTAAAAATTTAATTTATATTTGGACTTTAAATAAATGTTTTTAAAATCTGAAAAAAAAAAATTTAGCCACCAATTTAAAAATGAACGAAAATTGTTTTAAAATCCCTTGTAGTATATTTAATGGGTTACCGGTAAGCGAAGTACAGTAATTCATTAGGTGCACTACGGGAGCATGTTACATCTTACGAGGAGTAGGGTGCCACAGTTTGTTGGGTAATTCTAATTACAGGATTAAAGTGTTTTCAAAAAAAATAAAGGAAACTAGTTCATTTTGGCATGTGATTGTTGCACACCAGGTGTTTGATAAAATGCCTCAATGAAATTAAAAGAAAGAAGAGAAAATAATTAAATAAAAAGAATGGTTAAGATATCTACCCAAAATGTCTATATTCCTCCGCATGACAACAAGTCATAAAGGGAAAAATGATGGAAATTGCAGAGGTGGGGAATCAGCTTAATTTGGAGGAGAAGAGATTTGTGCACAACTAGTATTAAACTATTAAATGTTTATACATATTTATGTTGATAAAATGGCTTTAGTGATATATGTTTTATGTTCTCCAAAATATGACATTACCATAACAATTGATTGAATTTCATTTTTGTTATAATGAGTTTTAATTGAAATTATGATTTATATTGTGTTTGGTGTGAAGAGTAAATGTTGTTGAGATTTGCAGTAAATGGATCCATATTTCATACCCATATAAAAGGAAATGAATTTATGATATTATTTTCGTATCTCACAACTAATGCTTGACATCGTTATTATCATCCCTCATTTGTTGAGGTGACACACTAGTGTTTGGATGGATGTAATCCAAATACCATGGTATGTGCACATTGTTATAATATGGTCTCCCTCATGTAAGATGTGAAATGAGATTTGAAGATGGCCCTTTCAGATTATGTACATAAATGTGGTGTTATGGATGGCATATGCACAGTGATATGATATGGTCTCCCTCATGTAAGAGGTGAGATGAGATTTGAAGATGGCTGTAACACCCCTATGTTCGGTAGTGCGTTCTACTGTTCTGGTGATAGTGTCTGTCCGGACAGCTAGAATGCCTAGAACTACACTTAAATATTGGTGAGGAGACATAAAATAATAAAATACAAGAAAAGAAAATACAAAAAAAACAAAGGAAAAATAATAGCAATGAAATGTAACCAAGTTAAACGAGCCAAGAACCATAGCGATGGGTGATCGCACCGGGAAGTTGCGGCGCGGACCATTGACTAGCCCTGGACCATGGGGAACCTTGAAAAATATTTTTAGAACTTAAATAAATATCTATTGAAGTATAAATGTCATTAGAAATATAAAAAAAAATTAAATAAATAGTACAAAGAAAAACGAAAAATCGAGAAACAGACAAAAATTGGTGTTACCGAAAAATCGAGAATATAACCCGAAGTGGGGAATTTTGGTCATTTGATACCTAGGATTGCCTTTTGACCTCAATTTCCATTAAAAATAAATGATAGTACACTTAGAAATGTCATGAAAAAAATTAAATGGTGATACATTATGTAAATAGTGAAAGAATTGAGCTAAATGTGCAAATTAGGGAAACTTTAAATCATTAAACATTAAATTATTGGTTAGTGCTCCACTATCCTTAAAAAAATGAGATATATCAAAGTGGAAATGGGCAAAAACATCTTCTTCTTCAACCTCACTTTCACCAACCGAATTGAATCCACCATGGAAATACCATGGCCAAAGCTTCCTAACCTCCAAGCAAGCATGAAGTGAGCCTTTTTTTCACTTGATTTCTTCACTAAAGTTTGTCTATACAACTTGGGCAGTAGATAGGCAGTAAGAAAGTTAAGTTTTGGTGAGGTTTTGAAGAATTTCAAAAGTGGTAAGTATGTATTTTTTATTCTTGTTTCATTAAACTTTGAATGGATGTTGTGGATAGTTGATTTGTGGAAGAATTTTTGAAGTTTGATGAATTAGTGGAAATGTATATTTTGGTAGCCATGGAACTTCACTATGAACAGCTTATTCTTGCATGTAAATAGTGGTTTGAATGATGATTTAAATGTTTGATTGTATTGTAATTGAATTCCATGAGTAAGGTTTGATTTGTAAGCTTGAAAATTGCAAATGGAGGTTGATGGGTATGTGTAAATTTGTGGCAGCCTCATAAAGAAGATTGAAGTGTTTGAGTTCATGAAATGTTATTGAATTATGTTGTCATTGATGGCAGTATGTGTATATAAATAATTATTTGCATTTGGACATGGAAATGAGGTATGTTCATGTGGTTGAATTGTTGTAAATGGGACTTTAATTGTTGTAAATGGGACTTTGAAAAATTCTATATTATAGTGTGTTTGTTGAGAGTGGTTACAAGCTACCAAAATGACCAAAAATGTGAAGTAAAGTGTGTTAGTGTTATGGTACAAACAAGAATTGGCATGGAAGCATTAATTTGGTAAGTGCTGGATGTGTAATTGGTAAGGATGAACAATGTGTAATAGAGCAGTGTATGTTATGGCTTAGAACCTTAAGCATGTGACTCCAATTGGTATGAGACCAATTGGAGGTGAAACTAGACACAAAATGTGCCTTAAGTGTGTGGCTCCAATTGGTATGAGACCAATTGGAGGTGAAACTAAGCACAAAATGTGCCAACTTTTATGAAGGAAGCTTACCAAAATTCTGCCTAGAAGGTGACTTGAAAATTGACCAAATTCGGATTAGTGCTTTGAAAGCCTGAAAATTGACCATTTGGGCAGTAGTTAGTGTTTTGACCATAACTTACTCGAAACAGTCCAATTGACCTGAAATTTTTACCATGAATAGTTTCGACATATATCTACAATTCTTATGAAGACACCAACACCTATAAATGACCATAAGCAAGTCAAATAGCTTGCACAAGTTCGGGTATAAAAACTGGCCGAACCAAAAGTAACCAAAAAATGACCCAAAGTTACCATTTTTGTACATTCTGTCCAGCATTGGTAAATTGGCCATAACTTGGTCTACACAACTTAGAATGACCTGAAATTTTGCCCCACGTGCAATAAGACATAGACCTACAATTTTGTAGTTTGGACTGAAACCCGAAAGCCAAGAGAACTAGGTCATCCGGTTAGGTCAAATTAGCATGCCAAAATCTAGAAAATTGCAATAAAATGCAATATACTTGAAAGTGAAATTGGTAACATGTACCAACACTAAAAGGCTATAAAATGTGACACATTTGTAATATTAAAACCTAATTCACCTAGATTGCATCGAGGGTCAACATTTTAGGTTGACTAAGGGAAATAATAGTATTCAATAAATTAATTATTAAGCATTATTGTTAGAGAGAGTTTAAATGAGTATTGAAACACTTTAAATTGTGTGCTTCTGTCACACCCTACTCCTCATAAGATGTAACATGCTCCCATAGTACACCTAATGAATTATCGTACTTCGCCTACCGATAACCTATTAAATATACTATAAGAAATTTTGAAACAATTTTCTTACTTTTATTAAGTATTGAGCGTTTCTAAATAGATATTGAAACATTTAATTAAAGTTGAAAATCAGTTAAAATTTTTGGATATTTAAAAATCTTCACAATTTTTACAAAAATTTCAGCAGAGTGCCATCTGTATTTTGAGAAAACAGTTCTTCAAAACCTGAAAATAAAGACACTCTCAATATTTTTCTCAACAACTTCTTCAAATTTCACAATCAATCTCAACCAATTTCTCAAGTCACAAAATTCAAATAATCCTCATTTCACAAATCAACACAAGCAATTTAATACACATTTTAAATTAAATCAAACATTGAAATATCTCATTAAGATAACAAAATGAATATTTACATTCATGGGAGTATTAAAATTTAATAATGCAAAACTTTATAAGTATATAAAATCTCAAGATAATATTACAATAATTTATATTTGGTTACAATCGAAATATGTATATATTACAAAAGAGTTGTACAACTGCTCAAAGGAAATTTCATACACATCATTACAGAATTACATCAAAAGCTAATGTACAAGGATATACTTATGATATACTCGAGGATAATCTCACTGTGTCTTTCAGTAACCTCGCTCAGCTGCTTTATATTTTCTTTCACCTATGATAGCATACAAAGCTATCGCTGAGTGGTGAACTCAGTGGTGCACAAACTAATAATTTAAAACTTAATACAAATTATTCTTAACAATTCATAATGAATAAAAATTTAAATTTCTATATTCTTCAAAATCCATGACATTCAAAGATCATTATTTTCATTCATGCAAATTATTCATTTGAATAACATTTTGATCAAATAATAACTATTTATTTACATTTCTTTTAAATTCCAAAACAATACAAAAATATTTTAAATCATTAACAATTTATTTATTTCAATCACAATTTATCAAATTATGCATAATTTAAAGGGCGTTGCCAACAATTCACACAGTTGATCCCATGACCCAAAATTCAAATAGATGCCGCGTTGTACACCACAACATTTCACATTCTCCCAATAACTGAGGCTAAAAGGGAGAAACAAATACTAGCTAGTATATATGATTACTCATTCAAATTCTTCCCTAACTGGCAAGCCAGAGAGGAAGTAACTCGCCCCATCTAGTGGAGGAGATATCTCACTAGACAAGCTAATGAGAATTCACAACAAATTTTGCCATGTCAACTGTGATTTCAAATCATATTCCAAATAATTTCTATTTACAAAGTGTTTACAAATCAATATATTTAAGCATCATCAATTCATGCTCATGGCTGGCAACACATCAAACTTAAAATTTACAATCCTCAAAACAATGCAATAAATCCTTAAATGCATAAGAAAATTTATATTCAAATTATACAATTTCATTCAATAAATTAAAATTCTCAACACAACAAAAATAATAAATCATACCATAAATTTATTTCAAATCAATTTGGAATTGAAAAATAACAAAAGAGTTAGTTGTGCACAAACCTTAAGCGAGTCGCCTCTTGGCCTTGACTCGATTCCTAGGGTTCCTTCCCGGTATTCTTTTCCACTAAAAAACACAGTTTCACAGTGTTTTAGTATCATAACTTATTATAAATCCAAAATAAATTCAAATTCACTTTTATCTAGCTTATATATGCTAAACTTGACGTTCTTTAAATTTTGTGTTTTAGGGTTACTATTCACTACACTATTCAAGTCAATTTGTTAACTTTCTAAGACTTAATAGGTATGGAACTCCAACTTCACCCACATACCACATTTTGGTTACTAAATTTGTTGGTTTTGGTTGTTTATTCAAATTCTAAGTCTTTTAGGCAAATTTTATAATTTCCAATTTTGGTGTCTAAGGTTCCACTGTTCCATTAGTCATTTTACTGTTGGAATTTGGCAAAACTTTCTTCATAGAAAATGTTCTATATTGTCTTAAGTTTATTCTCCTTTTTGAATCACTCTGATTGGAGTTTTGTAGCTTGTGTTATAGCCATTTGAACCATGGCTACCGGATTGGACTCAACCCAAATTTTTTGGGCAAATTTTGGTTCTGGCAGTTTTAGGTCACTAATTTTGGGTGGCCAAATGACTTGGTTAATAGCATAATTTGAGTTTGTGTTCTTCATGAAAGTTTTACGTCTATATCTCATCTATCCACTGGTAAAATTTTAGGTCATTTAGACCTGCCTTGCTCAAGTTATGGCCAAATGAACAAATACTATTCATTTGGTCAGTTTCTACAGAGTAGACTGAGATTTTTCAGATTTGGTCAATTTATTCACTAGGTTTTGGTCACTTTTTGGGCATGCTTCCTAAATGAAAATTGTGTCATTTAATGTCTATTTTCATTCCCAATTGGTCTCATACCAATTGGACTTGTAAAGTTTTAGTTTTGGTCCCTCAAAGGGACCTTGGTCCTGCTGCCAGTAGCATGACCACATTGAATCCGAATTTAACTTTAACTCCAACACTTCCAACACACTTCATTTGGTCACAAATGACCATTTCTCACTTCAAACTAGATCAAATACATCATTTACCAATTTCTCACATTTTTGGTCTCTAAACCCTAAGTGTCCAAACCCTAACCACACTAAATTGCAGCATTTAGCTAATTCAAAGTCTTTAACCATAATCACTCAACTAATTGAGGTTCATATACCCATTCAAATCAATCAAACCATGCAATAATCCCCCATACACATGCTGGCCGAAATTTGGCTTGGTCCCTTAACAATTTATTTCATTTCATTTTAAGTTTATTTCTAAGTCAATCAAGCTATAAACACAACTAATAAACTAATTTTGCAACTTAAATCACTAACCTCAATCTTTGATGACCAATTCTTCAATTTTCTTCTTTTTTTCTTTTTCTTTGCTCTTTCAATCCTCTTCTTAGGTTGAGGTAACAAGTTTTGATGAAGTGTTTATGGAAAATCTTAAGGTTAAGTGAGGGAAAGTGAGCTTGAGTACAAGCTTCAATGGAGGTTTATCAATGGAGATGTGAGGGAGAGTGAGGCGGCACTTAGGGAAAGAAGAAGACCTTTAATCTTTTTTTTTTTTTCTTTTCTTTTCTTTTCTTTTTTTATGTCTTAGGAAGACCATAAATCATTTTAATTTAATATATTAATTATAACATTTATGGCATCATGCATGATGTCATGCATGATGTCATATTCCTACACCTTTTTCATTTTCTCTTTTTTTTTTTTCTATTAGTTCTTTAATTTAATTCCCAACTCTGAACTTTTCTTTTCTCTAATTTTATTTGACAGCTAGGTCAGGAGTCTCTCTTAGGGTCAATTGACCAAATTGCCCCTCGCCGGTTCAACCCTGTTTGTAAATAATTCAATATTTCTTTCGGCTCCCTGACCTAATTATTTGACTGGCTTAACAATTCTTTTTCCTGATTTTCTCTTTTTCACTGTGTTCATAATGGTCTTAAGGACCGCAGCATCACATTTTACGGTTCGAAATTTGAGTTTAAATTGACTTCGCAGTCGTTCCCGAGAAGGTCACCCATCGCTGTGACTCTCGGCTCGTTTAACTTCTTATTTTCTGTTTTTCTTATTTATACTTAACTAATTGACAATTACTAATTATTTGTGTTTATGGTTTATCTAGTTGTCTTAGATGTGGTTCTAATCTCCATAATTATCCGAACCGACACCGTTCGCCGGAATAGTGAAATATATCAGGCTATGCAAATAGGGGTGTTACAATTCTTCTCCCCCCCCCCCCCTAAAATAATTTCGTCATCAAAATTTTACTTGGTATTAGTCTCTGAACAGTTGTGGGTGTTGTCTCCTTATGTCCTATTCACGCTCCTAAATAGCTTTCTGGCCTGAATGATGGTTCCTTAGCACTTTAACCAATACTATTTACTCATCGATTGCTCACCTCGTATGCCAAGTTTCTTGTGAGCCTCTGTCGTAAGTTAGATTCAAATTCATTTCAATTTTAGAGGTAAGCAAATCTGTGTGCTAGTGGATCCACTCTTTCTAAGACCTCGTATGATCCTTTGGGTGAAAACTTAGTTTTACTCTTTTCTTATTAGATCTCTTGACCATTTGATGCAACCTTCAATTTAGTTTAGAATATTTTAGTCTTTTCTTGCTGTTGTTTTAATAATTATTTTCCTTTGTAGTTTTTTTTTTTTTTTAAGTGACCTTGTTGGTCATATATGAACTGTTTATCTCTTTCTTGGCCTAGGTCCATAACCATTATCTTACCATCTCTATTTATGACCAAGGTCTATGTGCCATTTTGCACTATCTTGTTTGCTTTTGTTTAACTTATTTCCTTCTTGATAAAATAGTTCGGAATATCATTACGCGTCTTAAGTAAGTTGTTTACCTTGGTGGCAATTCCTCATCTAGGGGTTTTCTCATTTCTTAATGTTCTATTTGTTTCCTTCTTTCATTCCACAACTTAACTTTAATTATTTTATTTCCTAATCTAATCTTCTTCCTTAACTTGACTGTCAAGTCGTAATTTAGTACCACTTATCATCCCTAATAAATCCACTATACTTCAATATTTCTTTGATTTGGTCCTCTGACCATTCTAGTCAACACTATAACTAATATTCATAACATTTCTTTATTACATTCGCACCAACTATTCAAATTTTTACTTCCACAACTCTTTTATCTATCAATATTCTATAGCTTATTTTTCGCTGGTTTGCGATCAATACCCCGCTTTTTTTTTTTTCAACCATAAACAATTTTGTAATCTTAAGAAGGGAGTCTACCGGACTCTCCTGTTTCCCATACTATTCAAAAGTTTCGCTTTAATTCTAATCTAATCCTTATGATCTGCACAATAAAATTGTGCTCTTCCTAAAAAATACCTGGCCAACTAATTCCTATCGAATTACTATTATCAGTAGAATATCATTTCTTAACTGTTTTATAAGTTATAATTGTCATCCATAGCATCCTGTCTCTTCCAGGGGAACAAAATTATATTTTGTGTCTCACTACTACACATGTAACACCCCCCCGGTAACCACTCCGTACATTCTACTGTTCCGGTGACCGGTGTCGGTCCGGACAGTTAGAATGTAACACCCCAAAGTTCGATAGTGCATTCTGCTGCTCCGGTGACTAGTGTTGTTCGGACAGCTAGGATGCCAAGAACCGTACTTCGATACGAGTGAGGAGACATAAAATAATGAAATACAAGAAAAGAATGTACAAGAAAAATAAAGGAAAAATGATAGCAAAGAAATGTGATCAAGTTAAACGAATGAAACCTAACGATGGTGACCAGACTGGAAGTCACGGCGTGGACCGTTGATCGCCCTCGATCATGGGAACCCTGGAAAACATTTTTAGGACTTAAATAGAACCTTATTGAAGAACAAATATCATTAGAAAGATCAAAGAAAAATTAAATAATTAGTACAAAGAAAAGTGAGAAATCGAAAATGCATAAAATATGGTGTTACTGAAAAATCGGGAATGCAACTAACAGGGCATTATGGTCATTTGACATCCCAAGTGTCTTTTGACCTAAATGTCCATTAAAACTAAATAGTGTTACACTTAGAAAATAAAAGGAAAAATTAATTTAGTGGTACCTAAAGTAAATAGCTAAAATCATTGGTTAAATGTGGAATAAATGAACAATTACCTTATTATATGATTTAAACTTTGTTAGTGGACCACTAAAGATTTAATTAAACATAAAAGGTGCTGATGCAAGTCCACTAACCAGCTGAACTTCATCTTCCTCAAAGTTATCTCAACATTGCCGTGAATGAAGGTGAGAGGAAACACCATAGCCGTTTTTCATGCAAGCTCATCTAACCACTCATTTCACTTCTAATCACTTGAGTTCCTTCATAAAACTTTGTCTACACATCACAAGGAAGATATTGATACCAAATTTGAGAAGTTTGGTGAAGGTTTAGCAAGATACAATCAAAGGTAAGTTTACATTTTTTAGAATTCCTTTGTTAAGTTTTGTGTGCATGTTATGGGTATTGGTTTTGTGATGGAAAATTTTGAGTTTGAAGAGTTATTGTTGTTTTCATTTTGGACAGCCATGGAGTCACGTTTTTGATGAGATAATTGTGCATATAATTGATGAGAAATAATGTTGATCATGGTGATTTAATATCCTAGTGAATTAATTCATGTTTATATGGTGATTTTGGCACTTGAATGAGAATTGATCAATTGTAGGGCAATGTGGTGTTGAAGAAGGTTTGCGGCAGCTTGGGGACACTTGAATAATTGTATGTATTCATGGAAGTGTAGGCAGAATATTGACCTAAAAGGATTGATGAATATGTATGGAGATTGATATTGTAAAGTGTATGTAAGATTTGTAATGGTTAGGTGTGTATGTAATGGTATTTAGAACTTGTAAATGTGAATTATATTTGGTGTGTTGAGGGTAATTGTAATCTGCCCAAAGTAATGTTAGTGTAAAGTAAAATATGCTTTTGGTAATGTACCAAAACAGATTGGTAGGGAAGTAAACAAATTGCAAGTTAAATATGTGTTTGAATTGGAGTTTGAAAGGCATATAGAGGGCAGTGTACAAATAGACCAATAAGTTTAAATGTGTAACCTCAATTGGTATGAGACCAATTGGAGGTGAAACTAGGCAAAAAATGTGCCAACTTTCATTGAGAAAACATACCAAAATTCTGCTTGCAAGGTGACCTAAGAAAATGACCAATTCGGATTAGGTGCAATTAGGACCTGAAAAATGACCAATTGGGCAGCAGTGAGTATTTAGGCCATAACTCACTCAAAACAGGTCCAATTGACCTGAAATTTTAACCATGAATAGTTAAGACCCATATCTACAAGTCTTATGAAGACACCAAAGCCCAGAAATGACCATAAGCAAGTGAAACAACTTGCACAAGTTCGGGTCCAAAAACTGGCCGAACCAGAGTTGACCAAATTGACCTAAAATTGACCTAAATTGGTACCATTTGACCAGCAATAGTATAATGACCATAACTTGGTCTACTTAACTCGGATTGACCTGAAATTTTGCCCCGCGTGCAATAAGACCTAGATCTACAAGTTTTTAGTTTTGACCGAAACTCGAAAACCGAGGGAATTAGGCCGTCCGGCTATGTCAAACCAGTATCTCGAAATCCAGCAAGTTGCATTAAAATGCACTAAACAAGGAAACGAGTTTGGCAAAACGTACCAAACCTAAAACCCTATCGAATGTAACATATTAACGAAACTAAAACCTAATTTACCTAAAACGCAATGAGGGTCGGTATATTAGGTGATTAAGTGAATAATTGAGTTCAGTGCATTATTTACCAAACACCATCAATAGAGACAGTTTAATTTAGCACCGAAACACTTCAAATTGTGTTTCTCAGTTAACAAGGACTCAGCAAAAGGGAAGGAAACACTGAGTCCATACCAGGGGGACAGTCATCAGAGGTTTGTGCACAACAACTGTTTCTTTTGAATTATTTTCAATTGAAATAAATATTGACTATTTGTATATCATTGTTTTAAATTGTGAAAATGTGTTTGATGGACACTCATTGATTGAAAAATATTGTGAATGGTTTGAAACTATGAAAATTTGTTTGAATGACATTGATGGATACTTATTGATTGAAAAGCATTGGAAATGGTTTGAAACCACAGCTATCATGTATATTGATTGTATTCCTCATTAGCTTGTCTAGTGGGACGAATTGAATTCCCTCCGTCAAGTGTTGAGGTGTGTGCCTGTTGAAGACGAATTGGATGAGTACTCATATTTTTGCTAGCTAGCCATGTTATTCCTCATTAGTCATCGACTTTTGGGACGAATCGAATACCTCATTAGCCATTGGCTTTTGGGACGAATTGAACTATGGATCATGATTAAGCTGTGTGTGATTTATTGATGTGTATTATGAGATTGTGAAATGGATTTAAACCCTCATTAACATATGCTGTCTTTTGAATTCAAACATGATCTGACTTATGGAAAATTATTGTGATATTGACAAATGGAGTTTAAATTCTTGTTGACATTTATTGTCTTGAATTTAACTATGGTTTTAAGTATCCACTATTTACATGATTTATGAATTGTGATTTAAATTGTATTTGGTTAATGTTGTGCACCACTGAGACATTGTCTCAAATGATAGCTTTTATTCTTCATCGAAGGTAGAGAGACAGCATGTAGCAGACTAGGTGCATATACATCCAAATGAGGGATTACTCGTATAATGAGTATACCAAAGATTTTGCATTTTGTACTGTAATGTATGACACTGTATGTACATTTTGTTTTTGGTTTTGAGCAGTTGTAAATTCAAATTGTACCTTGAATTTTTAAATTAATTATGAGTTATTTGACTTGTGAAAATTGTATTATATTTCCTTATCTCAGACTTTGAAAAATTTCTATGGAATTGAGTTGATAAATTGTTGTGTTGAGAAATGTATTGGGGTTGAGATTTGGAAAATTATTGAAGTGCTTTTTTACAGGTTTTTCTGAAGAATTGTTTTGTCCAAAATACAGATGGCACTCTGCCAAAATTTTTACAGAAATTCCAAATAAATCAAATGAGTTAGTTATTTCACTTCAGTTCACCAAAGTCTTTAACACCTGTAGATAGTGCTCAGCACTGTAAAAGAAGTAAGAAAAGTTTTTAAAATCCCTTGTAGTGTATTTAATGGGTTATCAGTAGACGGAGTTGGTAATTCATTAGGTATACTACGGGATCATGTTATGCCTTACAGAGGGGTAGGGTGTGACATGTTTTAGTGGTATCAGAGCAAAGTTTTTAAACTCTGTTTTCACCTGTTACTTGAATATTCTTTCTTCATACTACAACTACTCAATATCATTGTTGATACATACAGTACATTACATTATAAATATGCACTAACAGGAGGAAATCTCCTTATGTTATTTGTTCAGGAGATCTAGAATCCTCGCATTGAATATGGAAGAGGGTGATCGTTCAGTCGATCAATCTATTGAGGCTGATGTGCAAGGGGATGGCCCAGGCCTACATAATGTTAGTGGTTCAAAGAAGACACCCCTCAGCATCGCAGCTTCTGCTCGCTTCAAGCTCAGATGGTCGCAATGTTCCAACAAATGGTCGTAATGTGCCTACTCAAGTCCCAATACAGACACCGCTGGTACAACCACGCCTCCTACGAGGCAAGATGATAAATTGATGAAGTATGGGGCTACAGAGTTTAAGGGACAGAGATCCTCTAGAAGTCGAACAATGGTTAGAGAGGATGGATAGGGTGTTCAAGAAGCTACATTGTACGTAAGAGCTTAGATTTGAATACTCGGTCCTTACTACAGGGGATGCTTATGATCGTGGAAAACCATTCCCCACACCGTAGAGCTGCAGTTAACATGGAATGACTTCCTGTGGAATTCAGCGTAAATATATCCTCGATGCTTATGTAGACCGTGTCGCAAGAGTTCCTAAGTCTCAAACAGGGGGCGATCGCTGGTGAGTATGAAAGAGAATTTTCCGCTTTAGCCATTATGCAATGAGTCTACTCTCTACCAGCAGGAAAGATGCAAGAGGTTTGAAACGGCTTGAAGCCCAGATCGTAGTACAAGTGCTCGGCTTCAAACACACTAACTTCTCTGAACTTGTTTCTCAAGCCCTAGAGTTGGAAAGAGTTGAGTTTGAGACTGCTCCAGAGAAAAAGAGATCAGAGAAGACAGAGAAAGAGGGAAAATCAGTAGAACAGAGTTCCAGTGGTCATACTGGAAAGAGGAAGAACTATGGGGGACATGGCAGAGGTGGCAAGAAATCTGGTAGGGGAAGATATTCAGGACAGAGACCTCCCCTATCTGGACAGCAAAGTACCAGAGGTTCCTATCCTCCCCGCCAATGTGAAACATGTGGAAGAAATCATGGTGGGATCTGCTACAAGGCTATTGGAGATCGTTATAACCGTGGAGGCAGAGGACACTTTGCCAAGGATCGCACTGAGTCGCAGAGTTGGACCACCTCCTACTACTACAGTATGGCCGCCTGCAGCCTCACACCGAAGGTCACAACCACCTAGCAGAGGTAGAGGCAGGGGTAGAGGTAACCCAGCAGGCAGCCAAGGCACAGTAAAACAATCAGAGCAAGATAGTGCTCCAGTCAGAGTCTATGCCATGAGACAGAGGGAAGAGGCAGAGACATCTGATGTTGTGGCTGGTACCTTCTCAACTTTTAACCGTAATGTGTTTGTGTTATTTGATCCGGTTCTACCCATTCTTATGTGAGTGCTAGCATCATTGATTGCATTGCTGTTCCATGTACAAAAATGGACTTTGAGGTGCTAGTAACAAGTCCGTTAGGACAGGAAGTCAGGGTTGCTAGAATGTATAGAGATTGTCCTTTGGTGATCCAAGCACACACTTTCCTGTCTGATTTCATTGAAATGCCCTTCAGAGATTATGATATCATCTTGGGCATGGATTGGTTAGCTAGGCATCATGCCATGATTGATCAGTAGGTCAAGATACCACTTTTGGCCTTCCTCAGTATAGTGATGTGGTAATACATGGGGAGAGGCAGTTATTGCCATCAAACCTCATTTCGGCTGCACTAGCCAGAAAAATGATCAGAAAGGGGTGTGAAGCATACTTGGCACATGTGATAGACACCCAAGTGGGGAGTTCAGCATTGAAGGACATCCCTACAGTATATGACTTTCAAGATGTGTTTCGATGAATTGCCGTGATTACCTCCGAAAGAGAAGTGCGCTTGAAATTAATGTTCGCTCGGTGTGGATCCAATCTCTATAACGCCATACGTAATGGCACCAATGAGTTGAAGGAGTTGAAGAAACAAATTGCAAGAATTACTTGAAAAGGGCTTCATCCGCCTAGTGTGTCACCTTGTGGAGCAACTGTGTTGTTTGTTTAGAATAAGTATGATACTCTGCGCTTATGCATTGACTACCGCTTGAATAAGGTGACAATAAAGAATGATATCCATTGCCTCGCATTTATGATCCGCTTGATCGCTTGAAGGGTGCAATATATTCTCCTAAATTTATTTGCGATCTGATTATTATCAGTTGTAGGTGCAATAGCAGAGTATTCCAAAAACTGCTTTCATAACTCGATATGGCCACTATGAGTTTCTAGTAATGCCATTCGAGTTGACAAATGCTCCACCGCTTTTATGGATCCGATGAACACTATTTTCGCACCATATCTTGATCAATTTGTGGTGGTGTTTATTGATGACATTTTGATATATTCAAGGAATGCAGAGGAGCATGATAGACATCTCATGATTGTATCGCAGACTTTAAGGGAGAAACAACTATACGCCAAATTGTCGAAATGTGAATTTTGGCTGAAAGAAATCTCCTTTTGGGATATGTTGTGTCACCAAGGCATCAAGGTAGACTCAAAGAAGGTAGAAGCTATCCTTAATTGGAAGCCGCCAGAACATCACGTAAATTCGCAGCTCGGGTCTAGCCGGATATTACCGCCGGTTTGTGAAGGGGTTTTCTATGTTATCTTCTCCACCGACTAAGCTTCTTCGAAGGATGTAAAATTCAAGTGGGAGATAAATGTCACAGAGTTTTGATGAGTTGAAGAGGTGTTTGATCAAGCTCCAGTCCTCACTTTACCTACTCCGTAAAGAATACACAGCTTTATAGTGATGCTTCTCACAATGGGTTAGGTCGTAATCGATGCAAGATCGAATGTCATTGCTTATGCATCACGCCACCAAACCGCATGTGAGAAATTACCCAACACATGACCAGAGTTAGCGCTATTGTTTTTGCTCAAGATCCGAGACACTATCTGTATGGAGAGAAATGCTACATTTACACAGATCACAAGAGCTTGAAGTACTTAGGTACCTGTAAGGAATTGAATTTGAGGCAGAAGAGATGGTTAGAACTCATCAAAGATTATGATTGCTTAATAGACTATCAGCCAGGAAAAGCAAATGTAGTGGCTGACGCCTTAAGTCGCAAGACTATGGCAAATCTCAGAGTTTCTCCTATGTCCATGGTATGTGAATTGAAAGCACAGCATGCCAGTTTAGAGATTGATGATGAGGGACAGACAGTAGTTGCTTGGCATGTACAAAGTGTTGATTGATCGATCGTAATGGTCGCCAGAGTGATGAAAAGTATCGGTTACCGAAAGAAGTCCACAGGCAAGAAACCCGAATTCTCCGTGAGAGAGGATGGTTTATTGCTACATCGTAGGCGTAATGTGCTCCTAGTGATGTGGAATTAAGACAAATCATTATGAAGGAAGCACATGAGTCTCCATTTACTATGCACTCGTGGAACTAAAATGTACAGAGGGTCAAAGAGCATTATCGTGGATGGGCATGAAAAGAGATATAGCCGAATTCGTTTCCAAATGCCTAACTTGTCGCCAAAGTAAAGGCGTAACATCAAGTTCCACTGGTTTGTTACATCCTTTGTCGCACTCAGAGTGGAAATGGGAACGGATAACTATGGATTTTGTTACAGGACTTCCAAGGACACAGAGTAGTCATGATGCAGTATGGGTTATAGTTGACAGATTGACCAAGTCTGCTCACTTTTTACCAGTTCGGATGGACTATAGCCTGGAAAGATTGGCCAGATTGTACATATATGAGATTGTAAAATTGCATGGAGTGCCAGTATCAATTGTATCTGACAGAGATCCTAGGTTCACTTCTAGATTCTGGGGTAGTCTTCAGAGAGCCCTAGGAACTAGATTGAACTTCAGCACAGCATTCCACCCACAGACAGATGGCCAGTCTGAGAGGGTTATTTAGATATTGGAGGATATGCTACGGGCTTGTGTGATTGAATTTGAAGGTAGTTGGGATACACACTTGCCTTTGATTGTTTGCTTATAACAACAGCTACCAATCAAGCATAGGGATGCCTCCATATGAAGCTTTGTATGGCAGGAAGTGCAGAACTCCTCTATGTTGGGATGAGGTAGGTGAAAGGAAGATGATTGGGCCAGAAATTGTTCAGCAGACAGAGGAAAAGATCAGATTGATTAGAGATAGACTCAAGGCTGCATCAGACCGTCAGAAGTCCTATGTTGATATGAAAAGAAGAGATATTGAGTATGCAGTGGGTGATAAGGTATTCCTCAAAGTTTCTCCTTGGAAGAGGATTATGAGATTTGGCAGAAAGGGGAAACTGAGTCCTCGTTTCATCGGACCATATGAAGTTCTGGAAAGAGTGGGTCCTTTGGCATATCGGTTGGCATTACCTCCAGAGTTAGCAAGGATACACAGTGTCTTCCATGTGTCCATGTTAAGGAGGTACAGATCTGACCCATCTCATGTACTGTCAGTTGAAGAGATTGAAGTAAATCCAGACCTCTCATATGAGGAAGAACCCATAAAAATTCTGGCTTATGAGGTGAAGCAGCTGAGAAACAAACAGATACACCTGGTTAAAGTGTTGTGGAACCATCATTCAGGCAAGGAAGCTACTTGGGAACGTGAAGAGGATATGAGGAGACAAAACCCACAACTGCTCGTAGACTAATGCTGTAAAATTTCGAGACGAAATTTATTTAAGGGGGAGAATTGTAACACCCCAAAGTTTGGTAGTGCATTCTCACGCCCGGTGACTAGTGTTGTCCTGGACAACTAGGATGCCAAGAACCGTACTTCGATATGAGTGAGGAGACATAAAATAATGAAATACAAGAAAAGAAAGTACAAGAAAAACAAAGGAAAAATGATAGCAAAGAAATGTGATCAAGTTAAACGAGCCGGGAAACCTAACGATGGGTGATCAGACTGAAGTCACTGCGGACCGTTGGATCGTTCTGGATCATGGAACCCTGGAAAACATTTTTAGGACTTAAATAGAACCTTATTGAAGAACAAATATCATTAGAAAGATCAAAGAAAAATTAAATAATTAGTACAAAGAAAAGTGAGAAATCGAAAAACAGACAAAATACTTGTTACCAAAAATCTGAATGCAACCCGAACAGGCATTATGGTCATTTGACATCCCGAAGTGTCTTTTGACCTAAATGTCCATTAAAAATAAATAGTGTTACACTTAGAAAATAAAAGGAAAAATTAATTTAGTGGTACCTAAAGTAAATAGCTAAAATCACTGGTTAAATGTGGAATAAATGAACAATTACCTTATTATATGATTTAAACTTTGTTAGTGGACCACTAAAGATTTAATTAAACATAAAAAGGTGCTGATGCAAGTCCACTAACCAGCTGAACTTCATCTTCCTCAAAGTCATCTCAACATTGCCGTGAATGAAGGTGAGAGGAAACACCATAGTCATTTTTCATGCAAGCTCATCTAACCACTCATTTCACTTCTAATCACTTGAGTTCCTTCATAAACTTTGTCTACACATCACAAAGAAGATATTGATACCAAATTTGAGAAGTTTGGTGAAGGTTTAGCAAGATACAATCAAAGGTAAGTTTACATTTTTGAGAATTCCTTTGTTAAGTTTTGTGTGCATGTTATGGGTATTTGTTTTGTGATGGAAAATTTTGAGTTTGAAGAGTTATTGTTGTTTTCATTTTGGACAGCCTTGGAGTCACGTTTTTGATGAGATAATTGTGCATATAATTGATGAGAAATAATGTTGATCATGGTGATTTAATATCCTAGTGAATTACTTCATGTTTATATGGTGATTTTGGCACTTGAATGAGAGTTGATGAATTGTAGGGCAATGTGGTGTTGAAGAAGGTTTGCGGCAGCTTGGGGACACTTGAATAATTGTATGTATTCATGGAAGTGTAGGCAGAATATTGACCTAAAAGGATTGATGGATATGTATGGAGATTGATATTGTAAAGTGTATGTAAGATTTGTAATGGTTAGGTGTGTATGTAATGGTATTTAGAAGTTGTAAATGTAAATTATATTTGGTGTGTTGAGGGTAATTGTAATCTGCCCAAAGTAATGTTAGTGTAAAGTAAAATATGCTTTTGGTAATGTACCAAAACAGATTGGTAGGGAAGTAAACAAATTGCAAGTTAAATATGTGTTTGAATTGGAGTTTGAAAGGCATATAGAGGGCAGTGTGCAAATAGACCAATAAGTTTAAATGTGTAACCTCAATTGGTATGAGACCAATTGGAGGTGAAACTAGGCACAAAATGTGCCAACTTTCATTGAGAAAACATACCAAAATTCTGCTTTCAAGGTGACCTAAGAAAATGACCAATTCGGATTAGGTGCAATTAGGACCTGAAAAATGACCAATTGGGCAGCAGTGAGTATTTAGGCCATAACTCACTCAAAACAGGTCCAATTGACCTGAAATTTTAACCATGAATAGTTAAGACCCATATCTACAAGTCTTATGAAGACACCAAAGCCCAGAAATTACCATAAGCAAGTCAAACAACTTGCACAAGTTCGGGTCCAAAAACTGGCCGAACCAGAGTTGACCAAATTGACCTAAAATTGACCTAAATTGGTACCATTTGACCAGCAATAGTATAATGATCATAACATGGTCTACTTAACTCGGATTGACCTGAAATTTTGCCCCACGTGCAATAAGACCTAGATCTACAAGTTTGTAGTTTTGACCGAAACCCGAAAACCGAGGGAATTAGGCCGTCCGGCTATGTCAAACCAGTATCCCGAAATCCAGCAAGTTGCATTAAAATGCACTAAACAAGGAAACGAGTTTGGCAAAACGTACTAAACCTAAAACCCTATCAAATGTGACATATTAACGACACTAAAACCTAATTTACCTAAAACGCAACGAGGGTCGGTATATTAGGTGATTAAGTGAATAATTGAGTTCAGTGCATTATTTACCAAACACCATCAATAGAGACAGTTTAATTTAGCACTGAAACACTTCAAATTGTGTTTCTCGCTAACAAGGACTCAAAGAAAAGGGAAGGAAACACCGAGTCCAAAGTGGGGATACCATCGTGAGGTTTGTGCACAACAACTGTTTCTTTTGAATTATTTTCAATTGAAATAAATATTGACTATTTGTATATCATTGTTTTAAATTGTGAAAATGTGTTTGATGGACACTCATTGATTGAAAAATATTGTGAATGGTTTGAAACTGTGAAAATTTGTTTGAATGACATTGATGGATACTTATTGATTGAAAAGCATTGGAAATGGTTTGAAACCACAGCTATCATGTATATTGATTGTATTCCTCATTAGCTTGTCTAGTGGGACGAATTGAATTCCTCTCTGGTCAAGTGTTGAGGTGTGTGCCTGTTGAGGACGAATTGGATGAGTACTCATATTTTTGCTAGCTAGCCATGTTATTCCTCATTAGTCATCGACTTTTGGGACGAATCGAATACCTCATTAGCCATTGGCTTTTGGGACGAATTGAACTATGGATCATGATTAAGTGTGTGATTTATTGATGTGTATTATGAGATTGTGAAATGGATTTAAACCCTCATTGACATATTCTGTCTTTTGAATTCAAACATGATCTGACTTATGGAAAATTATTGTGATATTGACAAATGGAGTTTAAATTCTTGTTGACATTTATTGTCTTGAATTTAACTATGGTTTGAAGTATCCACTATTTACATGATTTATGAATTGTGATTTAAATTGTATTTGGTTAATGTTGTGCACCACTGAGACATTGTCTCAGCGATAGCTTTTATTGCCGCCGCAGTAGAGAGACAGCATGTGCAGACTAGGCCGCATATACATCCAAATGAGGGATTACCAGTATAATGAGTATACCAAGATTTTGCATTTTGTAATCAGAATGTATGACATCGTATGTACATTTTGTTTTTGGTTTTGAGCAGTTGTAAACTCAAATTGTACCTTGAAGTTGTAAATTAATTATGAGTTATTTGACTTGTGAAAATTGTATTATATTTCCTTATCTCAGACTTTGAAAAATTTCTATGGAATTGAGTTGATAAATTGTTGTGTTGAGAAATGTATTGGGGTTGAGATTTGGAAAATTATTGAAGTGCTTTTTTACAGGTTTTCTGAAGAACTGTTTTATCCAAAATACAGATGGCACTCTGCCAAAATTTTTACAGAAATTCCAAATAAATCAAATGAGTTAGTTATTTCACTTCAGTTCACCAAAGTCTTTAACACCTGTAAATAGTGCTCACCACTGTAAAAGAAGTAAGAAAAGTTTTTAAAATCCCTTGTAGTGTATTTAATGGGTTATCAGTAGACGAAGTTGGTAATTCATTAGGTATACTACGGGATCATGTTATGCCTTACAGAGGGGTAGGGTGTGACATAGAACGTCCGGAAAAATAATTAAAATTAAGTGAGGGACCATAATTAACTCAAATATTAATAAGAAAAATTTAGTAAAAATTTTAGAAATAAAATACAACCAAGTCAAACGAGCCGGTGCCCAAGCGATGGGCAACCGGAGGGAAGTTGCGGTTCTCGCAACGAGGAGCCCTAGACCCGGGGGAAAAATTATAAAATAATTTTTGGGACTCCAGAGAAGGGTTATTGAGGTTCCCATGGCATTAGAATGCCAAGAAAATACCTAGAAAAATTTTTCAATCGAGCAGACATTTTTGACCCGTTGAGCCGAACGGAGGGCATTTTGGTCATTTCGCCTTCAGAGGTGATTTTTGGCCGACTTGTCCAGCTAAGTAAATAATTAATATGACATGAAATATGAAGAAACATTGCTAGAAATTAAATTGAAAATGAGTAGTGGAGGAAAGAAAAGAAAATGCAAAATAATGCAATAATAACATCACTATGATGTCATTTAAAATGGTCCACCAATCACCTTACAACTAATTCCCTTAAAACAAAATAAAGAGGCTAAAAATTGAAGAAAACAAATTCATATTCTTCCCTTGGACAACCAGTCGAAATCCCTTCCTTCCTCCCTCCATTGATGTTCACTCAAGCAAGCTTAATTTCTCTTTTGTTTCCACCACTAAACCCTAACCTCTCTTCATTAAAATTTTACCCCACACCTTAAACAACCTTTTGGCAGCCTAGAAAGTGAAGGAAAGTGAAGTTTTGAGTTGGGAAAAATCTGCCCTATTCAAGGTTAGTGCACTATATACCTAAAACTCTTTAATTTCATGAATTTGAACTTGAATTTAGTAAGAAAATGTCATTTAAATGAACAAAATTCATGTGTATGTCCACCATAGAATTCAGCAGCCCTAATAGAGGAATGGTTTTGATTGTTTTAATGGACTTAAAGTGAGCTAGAAATGGTGTTTAAGATATGAATATGCATGGATGTTGAACTAGTGTGCTAATTGAGGTTTATGGGTAAATTGAGTTGGACATTAGGGTTTTGAGAAGTGAAACTTTGACTTGGCTTATGAAACTGTTAAAGAACACTCTAATGGTCAATTAGTGACCATTTGAGGTATGTTGACCATAAATTGGACTGAAAAATGGCTTGGCAAAGAGAATGACTATGCTGCCTAAAGGCAATGAGAATGGGCGAGAATCAGTCAGTTACACAGCAATAACTTTGGCTGTGTTGGTCCAATTTGTGTTTGGCCAATTGGACATGAAACTAGGCTTATAATGGCACATTTTTTCTGAAGAAACCATGCCCAAAAGACCAAAGCAAGAGGACAAAAACTTGGCCCCAATCCGGATACCCTACAACTGATTCTGCAGAATGACCAAATGAACAGTAACTATTCAGTTGGCCATAACTCACTGTAGATTTGGTCAATTGACCTGAAATGTTTACAGAAACAAGTTAAGACATAGACAAACAACTTTCATGAAGAAACCTACCCCAAATTATGGCCAGAACCTAACCCAAATGGCAGTGGCAGTCACTATTCATGTTACTGAAGATATGGTCAATTCTGCAGATTGGCAATCCGGCCAGCTGTGGTTTTTGGACCATATCTGGAGCTACAAAACTTCAAATGGAGTGATTCAAAAAAGGAAATTCAACTAGAAAAAATAAGGAACAACTTTCATGTTTGCCATTTCTTCAAATTTCCACTGTAACAGTGTGTAATGGAACAGTAAACTTAGGCTCAAAAACTGAAATTTTCTGCCCTCTTGGTTTTAAGTTAGAAATGGTAATGGTGACCAATTCTAACAAGTTTTAAATGTAAAATGTGGTATGTTGGGAGTGCCAAAGTCAATGTACATATTTTCTATCCTAAAGTCAACATTTTTGTTGACCAATGAGGTGAATAGTGACACCAAAACTTGAAATGCACAAATTGAAGAATTTAAAAGTTTCAAATGCCTAGTATACCTAACATGATTGGTTTGGATAGTTTGGCATGCCAATAGGGTTCGATTAGCGATCGCACATGGCAATATGCCATTATGTGATTTCATGGCTTTTAGCCATTCGACCTTGCATTGAGACTTGGCCTTGTGCACGAGATTATTTACTGACTTGGTAGGTACATTGCACTTGGGAGATGCATATGTGACCGATGGTGTGGCCCGAGGTACTAGATACCCGGTGCGGTTACCCGTTATCGATCCATCGTCTAGTGTAGGTTACTTGGGGCAACCAAATGAATAAAAGTGGACAAAGTAAATGATATACAAATACCAAACAAATAAAACATATACATTCACTACACATTTAATTTCTTGCTATTTTCTTTTATGATATTATTGCACCACTAAGCATTATTGCTTAGCGCGTTGCTTTTGCCACGCGTAGGTACTGGAGATCCCGATCGTGAGCCCGATAGACCACATCTTGGGTGAGTCCATCCTGCGATTACGCAGTGTCCTTGTCACCTCAACTTGCGGTGCATTGGTAGGACACTAGGTGCCATTTTGGCATTCTGTAATTAATTTTGATTTTCTTATATGTAATTAAACTTGTGTAATGTATATTGATGTTCATGTAAATTATGAAAATTGTATTTGTAAATGGAAAAGTAAATGTTTATTTGTGATATATATGTGATCATCACATGTGATGGATGACTGAGAATTGAAATTGAAATGTTGAGATTTTGGATATTGGAGTTTGAGATGATGGAATACAAATATTGGAAGTGTTTTTACAGTTACAAGAACTATTTTCTCCATTTTTAGCGGTACTCCATGAATTTTCTTTAAAATCTTGAACCTCAAATAAATAATACTTTTGATAAATGGCTAAAATAAAATATATTTCATAAATAATATACACAAGCATGGTATCAATTAATAAAGGTATAATAGAATGTGCCAGACAATCGTGTGGCATTACTTACTCGGGTATCTTGTACGTAAGGGGTGTCACATTTAGTGGTATCAGAGCACGATTTAGGTGTTTCTGGGCCTAGATTGAGTCCATACCATGCATTGCATTTGTAAGAGTCGAGGTGACACTAATGCAGATCTGTTTGTCTTTCTTATTTTGAATAGGATATGGACTCTTCATCTCAGAGAGCAGTCGAGGAGGAAGTGGAGAGTCATGCTCCACTGCAGGTGAGGCCCGGGGTATGAGAGAATCTGCTCCCGGCTCAAGCGAGCTTGCTCGACCTCCACAGCCATGTTCCAACAAATGGCCGACTTCTTTAGACAAATGGCTGGGGTAATGCCAGCACCACCACCACCACCAGCTCCACAGCAGAAATCACACCTGGAAAGGCTAAGAAAGTTTGGGGCAGTGGATTTCTATGGCAAGAGAGAAGATGACTCTGTTGCAGCCGAGAATTGGTTGAACAGAACAGGCAGAGTCCTAAAATAACTCCACTGCACTCCAGAGCAAAACCTGGAAGCTGCCATATCTTTGCTGCAAGACGATGCATATGAGTGATGGGACAACTGTGTCCGATGAAGTGCAAATAAGTCAGAACTTGGGATTTCTTCCTCTCTGAATTCAAGAAGAAATATGTGGGTACTGTATACCTGGAAGAGAGAAGAAAAGAGTTTACTAACCTAAGGCAGAGATAGCTGTCAGTGGCCGAATATGAGAAGGAATTCATAAGATTGAACCGCTATGGAAGGGAGATAGTCCCTAATGAAGCTGAAAGGTGCAAGAGATTTGAAGAGGGACTAAATGACAACATCAAGATCCGACTCACGCCTTGGGAATCACTGAAATTTACCAAGTTAGTGGAAGGCTGCAATAAAGGTGGAAAAAGTAAGAATCGGTGAGCGGACTGTAAGAGAGAGAGCAGAAGAGGGGCCCAGTCACCCAGTTCATCTCCGCATTTGGGAAGAAGTTCAAGGGTCCGCTGCATAGAGTTCAAGCCAACCACAAGGTCGGGGTCGATCCACGAGGCCCAGCCACGGTTACCTCTAGGAGAGGCAGTCCACACCATCGGTGGGCGCTCTCTCGAGGATGGGGTTCGAGGACCAGCCCGGCATCTTCTCGCGTGTCCACACCGAGAAATGGCATAAGGGAAGTGTTGGAGAGTGGCGGTGCACCGCTTGAGGTGTGGGTCAACAGAGCATCGGTGAGGAACCGCCCACGCAGAACTACTATATGCTCCAACACAAGCGGTGCACTGCTCCTGCACCCGCAGAGAGGTAGAAAATGCAGTAAATCGAGGTTGGACCATCACGAGGCTGCGCATCGAGCGAGAGAGGCGACGGTAGACCACCAGCAGGGCTTATGCTATTAGAGCTCGGGAGGAGCAAGATGCCGGGCGTCATCGAGTGCGTTCTTCCTCTACAATACTCCTGTGCATGCATTGGTGGATCCAGATCCACTCATTCCTACATTTGCATCAACCTACCCGTAGAAAGGGGATACTAGTAGGGAGAGTGACCAAGACATTACGGTCACTAATCCATTGGGCCACAGTGTGGTAGTGAACAAAGTGTACAAGGGTTGCGTTAAGAATTGGGGTTATGAATTCTTGGCGCACTGATTGAGTTGCCCTTCCACGAGTTTGATGTGATTTTGGGAATGGGTGGTTGTCACGTCATCGTGCAATAATTGATTGCAAAGCGAAGAGGATTTCTCTAAAAACTCGGAGGGTAATGAGATTACGATTGTGGGGAAAGGGATTTCTGTCAATGTCATCTCACCACGATTGCAAAAAGAATGATGAAAAGGCATGAAGCCTACCTAGCACATGTGGTGGATACTAGGCTAGGCCAAACTTGAATGATATACCCACAGAAGAGACTTCCCAGGTATTTCTGAAGAGTTGCACAGTTTACCACGAGAAGGGAAGTCGAATTTGCTATTGAGACATTTAAGTCTGACACCCATTTCCATTGCTCCTTATAGGATGGCACCCAGAATTGAGGAGTTGAAAACTCGATTGCAAGTGTTGCTTGATAAGGGGTTCATACGCCCGATGTGTCACCATGGGGAGCTCGGTCTTTGTTTATGAAAAAGAAGGATTGGACTTTGAGGCTTTGCATTGATTACCTGATTAAACAAAGTGGATGAAGAACAAATATCCGTTGCCTAGAATTGATGATTTGTTTGATCGATTGAAGGAGCGAGTATTTTCCAAGATTGATCTCGCATCGGTATCATCGATTGAGGTGAAGGATGCGGATGTGCCAAAGATCGCATTCAGAGGACGATATGGGCATTATGAGTTATTGGAGATGCCCTTTGGCCAAACAAATGCATCATCAGCATTCATGGACCTTATGAACCGTATCTTCCATCCACACTTAGATCGATTCGTAGTGGTCTTTATTGATGATATTTTGGTGTATTCCAAGACCAGGGAAGAACATGAGCATTTGAGGATTGTTCTGCAAACCCTGAGAGAAAAGAAGCTGTATGCTAAGTTGTCCAAGTGTGACTTTTGGCTGAATGAGATAGCATTCCTTGGACACATAGTGTCAGCTGATGGGATTAGGGTGGATCCCAAGAAAATAGAAACAGTGATGGAATGGAAGCCTCCTAGGAATACAACTGAGGTCAGAAGCTTCTTGGGGCTAGCTGGGTATTACAGAAGATTTGTGAAGGGATTTTCCTTAATAGCTGCTCCAATGACCAAGTTGTTACACAAGAATGTCAGATTTGACGGGAATAGAAAGTGTCAGACCAGTTTTGAGAAGTTGAAGGCTATGTTGACAGAGGCACGGTGTTAACATAGCCGGTGTTAGAAAGGACTTTGTGGTCTCTGGTGATGCCTCTCATAATGGGTTAGGGTGTGTATTGATGCAAGAGGAAGGTGGTCGCTTATGCTTCCAGCGCTAAGGCCACGTGAGCAATTACCCTACCCATTATTTAGAGCTTGCGATAATTATCTTCGCCTTGAAGATATGGAGGCATTACCTGTATGGTGAAAAATGCTACATTTACACAGACCACAAAAGCCTGAAATATTTGCCAACCCAGAAGGAGCTCAACCTTAGATAGAGGCGATGGATTGAGTTCCTGAAGGACTATGATTGTGTGATTGACTACCATCCTGGGAAGGCAAATGTAGTTGCTGATGCTTTGAGCAGAAAGTCCATCATAACTTTGAGATCATTGAATGCCCGTCTCACTTTGATTCGAGATGGAGCTATTTTGGCTGAGTTGCAAGTGAGGCCAAACCTGCTACAGCAGATTTTAGATGGGCAAAAGGCAGATGAAAAGTTAATGGCTATTATGAGCACAACCTCAGAGGGAAAAGCAACTGACTATAAGGTGAAAGCAGATGAGTGTCTGTATTACAAAGGAAGACTGTGTGTACTAGATGAGGGGGAATTGAAAGCTAATATTCTAAAAGAGGCACACACCAGTATATATGCTATGCAACCAGGAAGTACAAAGATGTATCATGATCAAGCTTGATATTGGTGGCACAGTATGAAGAAAGACATAGTGACTATGTGACTAAATGCTTGACATGTCGGCAAGTCAAGCGAACATCAAGTTCCATCGGGTTTGCTACACCTATACGCATACCGAATGGAAGTGGGATCGGTCACCATGGATTTTGTAAGTGGTCTACCTCTCACCGGAAGAGACATGATGCGGTATGGGTCATAGTTGATAGATTGACAAAGTCGGCACACTTTACGCCGATTAGGGTGACTACTCCTGGAGAAGTTAGCGAATTGTATATCGGTGAGATAGTTAGGCGCATGGAATTCCACTTTCCATCATATCGATCGAGACCCAAGGTTTACATTGAGATTCGGAAGAAGTTACATGAGTCCTTGGGTACACAACTCCACTTCAAGATGACTTTCCATCCTCGAGACGGATGGGCAATCGTAAAGAGTAATCGGGTAAACAATTGAAACCAATGAAATTGATACAAATATTGAATTAAAATGATAGCAATAACGTGAAATATATGTCGAGTCCTTGAGGATATCTTTGAGAGTTGTGTCATTGAGTTTGAGGAAGTTGGGATAGATACCTCCCAGCGCGGAATTTGCATACAACAATAGCTACCAAGCTAGCATCCAAATGGCCCCATATGAAGCCTTGTATGGGAGAAAATGTAGAACTCGGTGTCTTTGGGACTGAATTGGCGAAGACAAACGGTGGGGCGGACCTAGTAAACAGTGAGGAAAAGGTAAAACTAATCAAAGCCAATCTCAAGGTTGCCTCGCATGAGAAATCCTATGCCGACTTGAAGAGAAAAGAAATAGAATATGTGGTTGGCGACAAAGTGTTCCTCAAGGTGTCACCATGGAAGAAAGTATTGAGGTTTGGAAGGAAAGGTAAGTTAAGCCCTAGGTTCATTGGCCCATATGAAGTCATTGAACGTGTGGGTCCAGTGGCCTATAGGCTAGCTTTACCACCAGAGCTGGACAAGATCCACAATGTGTTCCACGTGTCCATGCTCAGAAGATACCGCTCAGATCCTTCACAAGTCATCTCTAAGGAAGAAATTGAAATACAGCCGGATTTGACATATGAAGAAGAACCTCTACGGATCCTGGCTCGGGAAGTAAAAGAATTGAGGAACAAGCAGATTCCATTGGTGAAAGTGCTTTGGAGGCACCACAACACCGAGGAGGCAACTTGGGAAAGTGAAGAGACGATGAGGCAACAGTTCCCTCAACTTTTTGCATTAGGTAAATTTCGAGGATGAAATTTAAATTAGAGGGGAAGAGTTGTAACACCCTCCCGGTAACCACTCCGTACATTGTACTATTTCGGTGACCGGTGTTGGTCCGGACAGCTAGAACGTCCGGAAAAATAATTAAACTTAAGTGAGGGACCATAATTAACTCAAATATTAATAAGAAAAATTTAGTAAAAATTTTAGAAATAAAATACAACCAAGTCAAAGCAGTAGGTGCCCAAGCGATGGGTAGCAGGAGGAAGTTGCGGTTCTCGCAACAAGGAGCCCTAGACCCGGGGGAAAAATTATAAAATAATTTTTGAGACTCCAGAGAAGGGTTATTGAGGTTCCCATGGCATTAGAATGCCAAGAAAATACCTAGAAAAATTTTTCAATCGGTACAGACAATTTTGACCCGTTGAGCCGAACGGAGGGCATTTTGGTCATTTCGCCTTCAGAGGTGATTTTTGGCCGACTTGTCTAGCTAAGTAAATAATTAATATGACATAAAATAAGAAGAAACATTGCTAGCAATTAAATTGAAAATGAGTAGTGGAGGAAAGAAAAGAAAATGCAAAATAACGCAATAATGACATCACTATGATGTCATTTAAAATGGTCCACCAATCACCTTACAACTAATTCCCTTAAAACAAAATAAAGAGGCTGAAAATTGAAGAAAACAAATTCATCTTCTTCCCTTGGACAACCAGCCGAAATCCCTTCCTTCCTCCCTCCATTGATGTTCACTCAAGCAAGCTTAATTTCTCCTTTGTTTCCACCACTAAACCCTAACCTCTCTTCATTAAAATTTTACCCCACACCTTAAACAACCTTTTGGCAGCCTAGAAAGTGAAGGAAAGTGAAGTTTTGAGTTGGGAAAAATCTGCCCTATTCAAGGTTAGTGCACTATATACCTAAAACTCTTTAATTTCATGAATTGGAACTTGAATTTAGTAAGAAAATGTCATTTAAATGAACAAAATTCATGTGTATGTCCACCATAGAATTCGGCAGCCCTAATAGAGGAATGGTTTTGATTGTTTTAATGGACTTAAAGTGAGCTAGAAATGGTGTTTAAGGTATGAATATGCATGGATGTTGAACTAGTGTGCTAATTGAGGTTTATGGGTAAATTGAGTTGGACATTAGGGTTTTGAGAAGTGAAACTTTGACTTGGCTTTTGAAACTGTTAAAGAACACTCTAATGGTCAATTAGTGACCATTTGAGGTATGTTGACCATAAATTGGACTGAAAAATGGCTTGGCAAAGAGAATGACTATCTTTGTCTAAAGAATGAGAATGGGGCGAGAATCCAGTCCAGTTACACAGCCATAACTTTGGCTGTGTTGGTCCAATTTGTGTTTGGCTAATTGGACATGAAACTAGGCTTATAATGGCAAATTTTTGCTGAAGAAACCATGCCCAAAAGACCAAAGCAAGAGGACCAAAACTTGGCCCCAATCCGGATACCACATGGCGATTACGCAAAATAACCAAATGAATAGTAATTGTTCATTTGGCCATAACTCACTGTAGATTTGGTCAATTGACCTGAAACTTTTACAGCAACAATTTAAGACATATAAAAAAAACTTTCATGAAGAAACCTACCCCAAATTATGGCCAGAACCTAACCCAAATGGCGATGGCGATCCTTTGTTCATATTCTTTGTAGATATGGTCAGTGCAGATTGGCAATCCGGCCAGCTGTGGTTTTTGGACCATATCTAGAGCTACAAAACTCCAAATGGAGTGATTCAAAAAAGGAAATTCAACTAGACAAAATAAGGAACAACTTTCATGTTTGCCATTTCTTCAAATTTCCACTGTAACAGTGTGTAATGGAATAGTAAACTTAGGCTCAAAAACTGAAATTTTCTGCCCTCTTGGTTTTAAGTTAGAAATGGTAATGGTGACCAATTCTAACAAGTTTTAAATGTAAAATGTGGTATGTTGGGAGTGCCAAAGTCAATGTACATATTTTCTATCCAAAATTCAACATTTTTGTTGACCAATGAGGTGAATAGTGACACCAAAACTTGAAATGCACAAATTGAAGAATTTAAAAGTTTCAAATGCCCTAGTATACCTAACATGATTGGTTTGGATAGTTTGGCATGCCAATAGGGTTCAGTTAGCAGTACTGCACATGGCAATATGCCATTCTGTGATTTCATGGCTTTTAGCCATTCTGACCTTGCATTGAGACTTGGCCTTGTGCCTGAGATTATTCTGACTTGGTAGGCTGCATTTGCACACCGGGAGATGCATATGTGACCGATGGTGTGACGGCCTGAGGTACTAGATACCCAGTGCCAGTTTACCCGTTATCCAGTCCAGTCGTCTAGTGTAGGTTACTTGGGGCAACCAAATGAATAAAAGTGGACAAAGTAAATGATATACAAATACCAAACAAATAAAACATATACATTCACTACACATTTAATTTCTTGCTATTTTCTTTTATTATATTATTGCACCACTAAGCATTATTGCTTAGCGCGTTGCTTTTGCCACGCGTAGGTACTGGAGATCCCGATCGTGAGCCCAGTAGACCACAGACTGGGTGAGTCCATCCTGCAGTTCTGCACAGTGTCCTTGTCACCTCAACTTCTGCAGTGCATTGGTAGGACACTAGGTGTCATTTTGGCATTCTGTAATTAATTTTGATTTTCTTATATGTAATTAAACTTGTGTAATGTATATTGATGTTCATGTAAATTATGAAAATTGTATTTGTAAATGGAAAAGTAAATGTTTATTTGTGATATATATGTGATCATCACATGTGATGGATAGAGAATTGAAATTGAAATGTTGAGATTTTGGATATTGGAGTTTGAGATGATGGAATACAAATATTGGAAGTGTTTTTAACAGGTTCCGAAGAACTGTTTTCTCCATTTTTAGCCGGTACTCCACCGGATTTTCTTTAAAATCTTCGGAACCTCAAATAAATAATACTTTTGATAAATGGCTAAAATAAATTATATTTCATAAATTATATTCATAAGCATGGTATCAATTAATTAAGGTATATTAGAATGTGCCGGTACACCGTGTGGCATTACTTACTCGGGTATACTGTACACGGGTAAGGGGTGTCACAACACAAATAGAATATTATTCCTTACTAAACTTTGAGCAAAAGATCCATTGCAATATCAAAACAACTATAAATCTCATGTCGGAGACTGGATGACTTAGCCTTATAGTTGTTATTTTTAAATTTTTACCATGCTAAAATCTCTAGTCCCATAACAATTCCTAATGTAGTGTAATTTGTGCTAGGGTAACGGAGTCTTTAACTCTCACTACCTTGCAAACATGATCTTTTGATATTCTAATTATAGAGTTTTAAATCCCAAATTAGGATTTTCAAACTCAGTTCTAGTAATAAAACTCTATTCTGGTATATTTATACCAGAACGAAAGTCATTTATAACTATTCTTATCCTTATGTACTATTGGGTAGTACGTAGTTCTACACAATAAATCTCAAGTCAGTATTGTAATCTACAGCTTACAGCACAAACATCAAGAATATTGCAGAGTTACTACGATACATCCCAATAGATCAAACTTTCCTATGTCCTATTTCTTTCAAATCCACTAATATCTTAAACATATTTTGATTATGGTAGTTACTGACATCTATCAACAGTAGTACCTTTACTTCCATCTAGGGCAGATATATTGCTATAACTTACTTTTTGGTACTCTTGCCTTCCTAATTAGGCTTATTAATTAACTTTATAATTTATCGTAATCTAGGAGATGTCTCTCACTAGAAACCTTTCCAAAATTAATTCCAATCATGCTTATTATAGCAATTTTTATCCTAAAAGACTAATTACTAACACATTAAATAACAATAGAACATATAATTTTTACATTTGCATATAAATAAGTAGAGCCGGAATCAAATAGTACCTAATTATTCTTTTCACAAGTTAAAAACATACCGGCAACTACATCTGAAGTCTTTGCTTCTTCCCCTCGATGCATGGCATTTCCTCTTTCTAATGCATTCCTCTGCTCGGGTTGGTCCATTGTGCAAGGATTACCCAAAGTATTGTCTCTACTTCTGCCTCTGCCCCTACTGACTATTAATGAGCCTCTAAAATCAAAACTTTGGACCGATTCCTCTGGTGTATTATGTGGCATAAATCGACGTGCACTAGTACAATCTCGAGCGAAATGTCCAATTCCATCACAATTGAAGTAGGCTTCAGTGGCCCTATGGCAAATACCCCCATGAAATTTTCCACAAATGTCACAGAGACGGGTAGGGTAGGAACTTCTGGTTCTTTGACGAATGGTTCTTAATTGTTTCCTCCCTGAAGATCCGCCTCTGTCATACGTAGAAGCTCGGGGTCCCTCAAAATCTTTTCTCTTTCCCAACTTACTACTAGAACTTTGACCAATGGGTTTCTCACTTTTCTCTTTTTCATGCTGCTCTTGAGGGGGTTGGGTTTGTACTTGGGCCTGGGTGTGATTATCGACCATTTCTTTGAAAGAACATGGCCATCTGCTGCGCCGTTTGTGCAGTAATTTGTATAGGAGGGACTGGTGCAGTTGGACCTCCAACGCACTGTGAAATTGGGGCCTCTCCTTGTACGTTAGCTGTATCAGACTGCTCTACCATTTTATCCCCTTTATCCATATCTATTCATAGGATTTTTTTTTCCTGTACAACCAATACAAGGGGATTTCTCCCCATTAGTTCATATTTATGATGTAAATGTATTATATGTATCAAACATTCAAGCAGTTGTACTTATCGAAATATATTTCAAAATCACAATTCAAAATTTATTTTAAAACCTTTACACTGATACCACTAAAACATGTCACACCCTACTCCTCATAAGATGTAACATGCTCCCGTAGTACACCTAATAAATTACTGTACTTCTCCTACCGATAACCCATTAAATATACTACAAGGGATTTTGAAACAATTTTCTTACTTTTGTTAAGTGGTGAGCATTTCTAAATAGATATTGAAACATTTAATTAAAGTTGAAAATCAGTTAAAATTTTTGGATATTTAAAAATCTCTGTAATTTTTATGAAAATTTCAGTGGAGTGTCATCTGTATTTTGAGAAAACAGTTCTTCAAAACCTGAAAATAAAGACACTCCCAATATTTTTCTCAACAACTTCTTCAAATTTCACAAACAATCTCAACCAATTTCTCAAGTCTCAAAATTTAAACAATCCTCATTTCACAAATCAACACAAGCAATTTAATACACATTTTAAATTAAATCAAACATTGAAATATCTTATTAAGATAACAAAATGAATATTTACATTCATGGAAGTATTAAAATTTAATAATGCAAAACTTTATAACTATATAAAATCTCAAGATAATATTACAATAATTTGTATTTGATTACGATTGAAATATATATATATTACAAAAGAGTTGGTACAACTGCTCAAAGGAAATTTCATACACATCATTACAGAATTACATCAAAAGCTAATGTATAAGGGTATACCTATGATATACCCGAGGATAATCTCACCGTGTCTTTCAGTAACCTTGCTCAGCTGCTTTATATTTTCTTTCACCTACGACAGCATACAAAGCTATCACTGAGTGGTGAACTCAGTGGTGCACAAACTAATAATTTAAAACTTAATACAAATTATTCTTAACAATTCATAATGAATAAAAATTTAAATTTCTAAATTCTTCAAAATCTATAACATTCAAAGATCATTATTTTCATTCATGCAAATTATTCATTTGAATAACATTTTGATCAAATAGTAACTATTTATTTACATTTCTTTTAAATTCTGAAACAATACAAAAGTATTTTGAATCATTAACAATTTATTTATTTCAATCACAATTTATCAAATTATGCATAATTTAAAGGGCGTTGCCAACAATTCACACAGTTAATCCCATGACCCAAAATTCAAATAGATGCCGTGTTGTACACCACGATATTTCACATTCTCCCAATAACCGAGGCTAAAAGGGAGAAACAAAGATTAGCTAGTATATATGAGTACTCATTCAAATTCTTTCCCTACTGGCAAGCTAGAGAGGAATTAACTCGCCCCATCTAGTGGAGAAGATATCTCACTAGACAAGCTAATGAGAATTCACAACAAATTTTGCCATGTCAACTGTGGTTTCAAATCATATTCGAAACAATTTCTATTTACAAAGTGTTTATAAATCAATATATTTAATCATCATCAATTCATGCTCAAGGTTGGCAACACATCAAACTTAAAATTTACAATCCTCAAAACAATACAATAAATCTTTAAATGCATAAAAAAATTTATATTCAAATTACACAATTTCATTCAATAAGTTTAAATTCTCAACACAACAAAAATCATAAATCATACCATAAATTTATTTCAAATCAATTTGGAATTGAAAAATAACAAAAGAGTTAGTTGTGCACAAACCTTAAGCGAGTCGCCTCTTGGCCTTGACTCGATTCCTCGGGTTCCTTTCCGGTATTTTTTTCCATTGAAACACACAGTTTTATAGTGTTTCAGTATCATAACTTATTATAATCCAAAATAAATTCAAATTCACTTTTATCTAGCATATATATGCTAAACTTGGCATTCTTTAAATTTTGTGTTTCGGGGTTACTATTCACTATACTATTCAAGTTAATTTATTGATTTTCTAAGACTTAATAGGTATGGGAACTCCAACTTCACCCACATACCACATTTTGGTCACTAAATTTGTTGGTTTTGGTTGTTTATTCAAATTCTAAGTCTTTTAGGAAAATTTGATAATTTTCAGTTTTGGTGTCTAAGGTTGCACTGTTCCATTGGCCATTTTACTGTTAGAATTTGGAAAAACTTTCTTCATAGAAAATGTTCCCTATTGTCTTAAGTTTAGTCTCCTTTTTTAATCACTGTAATTAGAGTTTTGTAGCTCAAGTTATAGCCATTTGAACTATGGCTGCCGGATTGGACTCAACCCAGATTTTCTGGGCAAATTTTGGTTCTAGTAGTTTTAGGTCACCAAATTGGGGTGGCCAAATGACTTGGTTAATTGCATAATTTGGGTTTGTGTTCTTCATGAAAGTTTTAGGTCTATATCTCATCTGTCCACTGGTAAAATTCTAGGTTATTTAGACCTGCCTAGCTCAAGTTATGGCCAAATGAACAAATACTCATTTGGTAAGTTTGTACCGGGTAGACTGAGATTTTCCGGATTTGGTCAATTTATTCACTAGGTTTTGGTCACTTTTTGGGCATACTTCCTAAATGAAAATTGTGTCATTTAGTGTCTATTTTCATTCCCAATTGGTCTCATACCAATTGGACTTGTAAATATTCAGTTTTGGTCCCTCAAAAGGGACCTTGGTCCTGTTGCCAGCAGCATGACCACATTGAATCTGAATTTAACCTTAACTCCTACACTTCCAACACACTTCATGAAGGAACGGAAGCATGAAAAACACAAGTTTATACCATTGAATTCAAAAATTTTTACCTAGGGTCACATGCATCATGCAAGATTTATTTTTATTTATTTGATTTCATTGATAAACAACATATTAAAACTCTTTTAATATGTTTTTGGATCTGTATTGGCAATTTTAAATTTTAAAATTAATCAGATTAATTTTAGAACCCTAGATTAAATCAAGAACGATTACACTAACCTCTTGATGCACTACAGCGTGTCTACGCCTTTGAGATTCGTCTTTAGGACACCAGATGTTGTCCCTCTAGCTTGTCCACACCAAGAACACCTATGGCAGCCCTTGAACAGCTTCTAAAGCCTTTTTTATTAATTAGAAATTCAAGTTCTGCCTTTTAAGAGATTAGAGATATAAACAGGACACTAGAAACAATTTCTAGTGTTCTTAATTCAAGAGATTGATGGCTAATCTCTTTTAATTGATGAGAGATGAAGAAGAATAGATAAAAAGCCTCAAAGTGGCGTGACAAAGGAGAGGAGTGGCTATTGGTTTTTTTTTTTTTCATAACCACACTTAAAAAGCTAGGTTAACACATTAAACCCTTGCCACATGTCACCCTTTGATTAGCTATAGGTTTAAGTGACCCAATCACATTGTGCCAAGTGTCAAACCTATATTTAATCTTCATTTTAATCATCTTACATGATTAAAAAAAAAAACATTTGGCAAGCTTATGTGTAATCCCATGTGTCACCATCTCATGGTGCCACGTGTCACACTGTGAAATGATCAAAATGCCCCTGTGTCTTAATTTTGAGTTCTTAACCCAAAATAATTATTTTTCTTCTTCTAATTAATTTATATCAAATATATATTAATTAATTAATCTCTATTAATTAATTTCTCATTAAATAAATTCATATTTAAACACTTTAAATATAAATTTAATTTATACTACACATCTAATAATCTAGATTTGGTTTCAAGTCATGCTAGCGACTTTGCAATTTAATTGCAAACCAAACCTATTTAATTAATTAATTAAACTCTTTAATTAATTAATTAAATCACATTTAAATAGGTGATAAATTGTGTATGTGTGTGACTTAATAGGCTCATCACTAATTGGCAATGAGACATGATATCAACTCTTAATATCATCAGAACTCTTTCTTACCATAAATGATTTCTCTAAATCATTTTATGAACCTCATAGACCATGGTTAACACCTAGCATAGCATGCCATGGCCACCCAATTAGTAATAAGGTTTACCTTAAATGAACCTATAATTATATGTTACCATACACTGGAATCTCTCTGTTATAAAATCCCAACTCAAGCTGGAGTCATGGTTTATGTCAAACTCCATTTGCTATGAATATTATGTTCTCTTTTAATTCCAGTTCTTGATTAAAAGATTCTCTCATCAGAAACTCTTTTCTGAATAAATCTATCTGTCCTGGCCAAGAACTTGAAACATCAAGAACAATTAAATGAACATAGGATTTTATCTCTATTTACTTAGAGGAACAGATTCCATCTTGATCAATACCTACCTCCATATATAACTAGTAGGAGCCAACACATGCCCATATACCCATACATAGTACAAGTATGAAAGCAGTATCAAACTCAAACTACCTATATACAAGATAACTTTGCTATCTCAGGTCTAAAGATTATATGCACTGATATGATTTATGATAAAACATTGACAAGAGTAAACTCCATGTGCTTGTCATAAGTGTCACTTTAGTCTGCCTACTTATCATTTATAAGTGCCTATCATGTTTGTTATATGGCATGAGACTCACCATTCCATCTTATTTATATCTCATATAAATAACTTGGGAACAAACATGAATACAATCTTTATGGATAAGTCATGTCCTTATTATGAAGTATCCTCGATTGTGAACCTATTTATGATACTTTGTGCTAGAAATATTGTCACTCATATTCTTAACAACTTAAGAATAATATTTCTAACAAAATATCAATGGACCTTTTCTATTACACATAAAAATATTATGTAAACGGAAAAGTGGAAATGCCTTTTATTAATAAAAATATGTACAAGATACATATTAAATGATATGCTCTAAGGCATACTACTAACACTTCATTTGGTCACAAATGACCATTTCTCACTTCAAACTAGATCAAATACATCATTTACCAATTTCTCACATTTTTAGTTTCTAAACCCTAAGTGTCCAAACCCTAACCACACTAAATTGTAGCATTTAGCTAATTCAAAGTCTTTAACCATAATCACTCAACTAATTGAGGTTCATATACCCATTCAAATCAATCAAACCATGCAATAATCCCCCATACACATGCTAGCCGAAATTCAGCTTAGTCCCTCAACAATTTATTTCATTTCATTTTAAGTTTATATCTAAGTCAATCAAGCTATAAACACAACTAATAAACTAATTTTGCAACTTAAATCACTAACCTCAATCTTTGATGACCAATTCTTCAATTTTCGTCTTTTTTCTTTTTCTTTGCTCTTTCAATCCTCTTCTTAGGTGGAGGTAACAAGTTTTGATGAAGTGTTTATGGAAAATCTTAAGGTCAAGTGAAGGAAAGTGAGCTTGAGTACAAGCTTTAATGGAGGTTTATCAATGGAGATGTGAGGGAGAGTGAGGCGGCACTTAGGGAAAGAAGAAGACCTTTAATCTTTTTTTTTTCTTTTCTTTTCTTTTCTTTTTTTATGTCTTAGGAAGACCATAAATCAATTTAATTTAATTTATTAATTATAACATTTATGGCATCATGTATGATGTCATGCATGATGTCATCTTCCTACACCTTTTTTATTTTCTCTCTTTTTTTTATTTTTCTATTAGTTCTTTAATTTAATTTCTGACTCCGAACTTTTCTTTTCTCTGATTTTATTTGACAGTTAGGTCAAGAGTCAGCTCTCGGGGTCAATTAACCAAATTGCCCCTCGGCGGTTCAACCCGTTTTGCAAATAATTCAATATTTCTTCCGGCTCCCTGATCTAATTATTTGACTGGCTTAACAATTCTTTTTCTTGATTTTCTCTTTTCCACTATGTTCTTAATGGTCTTAAGGACCACGGCGTCACATTTTACGATTCGAAATTTGAGTTTAAATTGACTTCGCAGTCATTCCCGAGAAGGTCACCCATCGCTATAACTCTTGGCTCGTTTAACTTCTTATGTTCTGTTTTTCTTATTTATACTTAACTAATTGACAATTACTAATTATTTGTATTTATGGTTTATCTAGTTGTCTTAGATGTGATTCTAATCTCCATAAATATCCGGACCGACACCGGTCGCCGGAATAGTGAAATATACTAGGCTATGCAAATAGGGGTGTTACAGTTTCAGTTAGCAAAGACTGAGGGATGGGGAAGGAAACACTGAGTCAGGGCCAAGAGACATTTATCAAAGGTTTGTGCACAACGGTTATTTCTTTTGAATTTTTCAATTGAAATAAATTATGACTATTAATATATTATTGCTTTAAATTGTGAAACATTGTTTGAATGATTTTTGATGGATACTTATTGATTGAAAAGCATTGTAAATGGTTTGAAACCATAGCTATGATGTATATTGATTGAATTCCTCGCTAACTTGTCTAGTGGGACAAATTAACTTTGAATTCCCTCTCTGGCTGAAGTGTTGAGGTGTGTGCCTATTGAGGACGAATAGAATGAGTACTCGTATTATTGCTAGCTAGCTATGTTATTCCTCATTAGCCATCGGCTTTTGGGATGAATTGGACTTTGGAACATGATTAAGCTGTGTGTGATTTTATTGATATTTATTGTGATATTGTGAAATGGAGTTCAAATTCTTTATGACATTCACTGCCTTTGAATTTAACTATGGTTTTAAGTATCCACTATTTATATGACTTATGATTTATGATTTAAAGTTGTATTTTGTTAATATTGTGCACCACTGAGACATTAGCTTAGTGATAGCTTTTTATTGCTGTCGCAGGTAGACAGACTGACAGGGCAGCAGACTAGGCTACTAGTACTACATTGAGAGTTCATCGGGTATATTAAGTATACCATATTTTGTATTTTGTATTGTAATGTATGTTCATTGTATGTATATAGTGTTCTTGATTTTAAGCCGTTGTAAATTAAAATTGTACATTAAAGTTGTAAACTAAATTTGTAAATTATTTTGGTTTGTAAATATTGTGATATATTCTTTTGTCTCAGCTTTTGAAAACGCTGGAAAATTATTGTGGATTTGAGTTGACAATTGTTGAGAAACTTATTGTGTTGATTGAATATTGGAGTTTGAGGATTGAACAAAATATAGGAAGTACTTTTTTACAGGTTTTTGAAGAACTGTTTTATTCAAAATTCAGATGGCACTCTGCTAAAATTTTTACAGAAATTATTAATTCTTCAAATATATTATCTGGTTTCACTTCAGTTCAAAAAAAATTTTTTAACACCTGTAAATAGTGCTCACCACTATAAAAAGAAGTAAGAAAAGGTTTAAAATCCCTTGTAGTGTATTTAATGGGTTATCAGAAAACGAAGTTGGTAATTCATTAGGTATATAACGGGATCATGTTATGCCTTACGGAGGGGTAGGGTGTGACATGTTTTAGAGATATCAGAGCTAGTTTTTAAATTATGTTTTCACTTGTAATTTGAATATTCTTTCTTCATAGTACAACTCCTCAATGTCATTGTTTAATACATACAGTACATTACATTATAATTACGCACTAACGGGATGAAATCTCCTTGTGATATTTGTTTAGGAGGTCTAAGATCCTTGAATTAACTATGGAGGAGGGTGATCGTTTAGTCGATCAATCTATAGAGGTTGAGGTACAAGGGGATGCCCCAGCCCTACACAATGCCAGTTGATCAGCCGCACCAGCCCCCTCGGTTCTGCACTTTCCTGCTCAGTTTGCACAGTAGATGGCTGCAATGTTCCAACAGATGGCTGGTAACATGTCTACTCAAGTCCCACTATAGACACCAGTGGTACAATCACAGTCTTCTGCTAGGTAGTATGACAAATTAATAAAATATGGGGCTACTGAGTTCAAGGGGACAGTAGATCCTCTAGAGGCAGTACAGTGGTTAGAGAGAATGGATAGGGTGTTCAAGAAGCTACATTGCACAGAAGAGCTCAGATTTGAATATTCAATGTCTCTGCTACAGGGGGATGCATATGACTGGTGGAAAGCCATTCCCCATAGTCTGGTAGAACCTTCAGTGCTAACATGGAATGATTTTCTATGGGAGTTCAGACAAAAATATGTCCCTGATTCTTATGTGGACCAGAAGCTACAAAAGTTTCTAAGTCTGAAACAGGGGAGTAGATCAGTGGCTGAATATGAAAGGGAATTTTCCCACCTGAGTCATTATGCAGTAAGTCTACTTTCTACTAGTAGGGAGAGATGTAAGAGGTTTGAAACCGGCTTAAAGCCTAGTATCAGATTACAAGTGGTCGGATTCAAATATAACAACTTCTCTAAGCTTATTTCTCAAGCACTAGAATTAGAGAGAATTGAGTTAGAAGCGGCCCCAGAGAAAAAGAAATCAGAGAAGACAGAAAAAGAGGGAAAGTCAGTAGAACAGAGTTCTAGTGGTCCTACTGGAAAGAGGAAGAACCATGGGGGACACAGCAGAGGTGGTAAAAAGTCCGGTAGGGGAAGATATTCGGGACAGAAACCTCCTCTATCTGGTCAGCAGAGTACCAGAAGTTCCTACCCTCTCCGCCAATGTGAAATTTATGGAAGAAATCATGGTGGGGTGTGCTACAAGGCCATAGGAGCCTGTTATAACTGTGGAGGCACAGGGCACTTTGATAAAGACTGCACCAGTACTCGCAGAGTTGGACCACCTTCTACTACTGCTGAAGGGTCAGTTCAGAGCCCTGTCACCAGAGGTTCACAACCACCTAGCAGAGGTAAAGGTAGGGGTAGAGGTAGTCCAGCAGGCAGCCAAGGCACAGTGAATCAATCAGAGCAAGGCAGTGCTCCAGTCAGAGTCTACGCAATGAGACAGAGAGAAGAGGCCGAGACATCTGATATTGTGGCTGGTACCTTTTTAAATTTTAATCAAGATGTATTTGTGTTACTTGATCTGGGTTCTACCCATTCCTATGTGAGTACTAGCATTATTGATTGCATTGCTGTTCCATGTACAAAAATGGACTTTGAGGTTGTAACACCCCTATTTGCATAGCCTGGTATATTTCACTATTCCGGTGACCGGTGTCGGTTCGAACAATTAAGGGGATTAGAACCATACTTAAGATAACTAGATAAACCATAAACACAAATAATTAGTAATTGTCAATTAGTTAAGTATAAATAAGAAAAAAAAAACATAAGAAGTTAAACAAGCCGAGAGTCAAAGCGATGGGTGACTTTCTCGGGAATGACTGCGAAGTCAATTTAAACTCAAATTTTGAACCGTAAAATGTGACGCTGCAGTCCTTAGGACCATTACAAACACAGTGGAAAAGAGAAAATCATGAAAAAGAATTGTTAAGTCAGTCAAATAATTAGGTCAGGGAGCCGGAAGAAATATTGAATTATTTGCAAACCGGGTTGAATTGGCGAGAGGCAATTTGGCTAATTGACCCCGTGAGCTGACTCCTGACCTAACTGTCAAATAAAATAAGAGACAAGAAAATTTTGGAGTCGGGAATTAAATTAAAGAAATAATAGAAAAAAAAAAGAGAAAATGAAAAAGGTGTAGGGAGATGACATCATGCATGACATCATGCATGATGCCATAAAGATTATAATTAATAAATTTAATTAAATTGATTTTTTGGGTCTTCCATAAGACAAAAGACATAAAGAAAAAAAAAATCCAAAGTCTTCTTTTTTCCCTAGTTTCCATCTCCCATTTCTCTCTCCCTCTCCATTGTTAAACCTCTATTGAAGCTTGTACTCAAGCTCAAATTCCCTCACTTAACCTTAAGATTTTCCATAAACACTTCATCAAAACTTGTTACCTCAACCTAAGAAGAGGATTGAAAGAGCAAAGAAAAAGAAAAAGGAAGAGAATTGAAGAATTGGACATCAAAGATTGAGGTTAGTGATTTAAGTTGCAAAATTAGTTTATTAGTTGTGTTTATAGCTTGATTAACTTAGAAATAAACTTAAAATGAAATGAAATAAATTGTTGAGGGACCAAGCTAAATTTCGGCCAGCATGTGTATGAGGGGTTTATTGCATGAGTTTGATAGATTTAAAAGTGTATGTGATCTTGTTTGAGATGAAGAAGCATGTATATAGGCTTTGAATCAATCAAATGCAAAGAATTGGTAAACTAGGGTTTGGACACTTAGGGTTTAGAGACAAAAATACAAGAAATGGGTAAACAATATGATTACCTAGTTTGAAGTGGGAAATGGTCAATGCTGACCAAATGAAGTGTGTTGCAGGTGTTGGAGTTGAGATCAAATTCGGATTGAGTGTGGTCATGCTGCTGGCAGCATGACCAAGGTCCCTTTGAGGGACGAAAAATGAAAATTTACAAGTCCAATTGGCATGAGACCAATTAGGAGTGAAAATAGACACTAAATGACACAATTTTCATTTAGGAAGCATGCCCAAAAAGTGACAAAACCTAGTGAATAAATTGACCAAATCCGAAAATTCTCAGTCTGCCCTGTACAAACTGACTAAATGAATAGTGTTTGTTCATTTGGCCATAACTTGAGCTAGGCAGGTCTAAATGACCTAAAATTTTACCAGTGGACAGATGAGATATAGACCTAAAACTTTCATGAAGAACATAAACCAAAATTATGCCATTAACCAAGTCATTTGGCCACCCGAAGTTGGTGACCTAAAACTGCTAGAACCAAAATTTGCCCAGAAAATCTGGGTTAAGTCCAATCCGGCAGCCATAGTTCAAATGGCTATAACTTGAGCTACAAAACTCCAATTGGAGTGATTCAAAAAGCAGAATAAACTTAAGACAATATGGAACATTTTCTATGAAGGAAGTTTTGCCAAATTCTAACAGTAAAATGACCAATAGAATAGTGCAACTTAAGACACCAAAACTGAAAATTTGCAATTTTGCCTAAAAGACTTAGAATTTGAACAAACAACCAAAACAAACAAATGCAGTGACCAAAATGTGGTATGTGGGTAAAGTTGGAATTCCCATACCTATTAAGCCTTAGAAAGTCAACAAATTGACTTGAATAGTGTAGTGAATAGCAACCCCGAAACACAAAATTTAAAGAACATCAAGTTTAGCATATATAAGCTAGATAAAAGTGAATTTGAATTTATTTTGGATTTATAATAAGTTATGATACTGAAAAACTGTGAAACTACGTGTTTTAGTGGAAAAGAACACCAAGAAAGAACCCGAGGAATCGAGTCAAGGCCAAGAGGCGATTCGCTTAAGGTTTGTGCACAACTAACTATTTTGTTACTTTTCATTTCTAAATTGATTTCAACAAGTTATTTTATGATTTATAATTTTGTTGTATTAAGGATTTTAATTTTTTGAATGAATTTATATAAATTAAATGTAAATTTTCTTATGCATTTAAGGATTTATTACATGGTTTTGAGAATCATAAATTTTAAGTTTGATGTGTTGCCAACCTTGAGCATGAATCTATGTTGATTAAATATGTTGATTTGTAAACACTTTGTAAATAAAAATTGTTTTAAATATGATTTGAAACCACAGTTGACATGGCGAAATTTTTTGTGAATTCTCATTAGCTTGTCTAGTGAGATATCTCCTCCACTAGATGAGGCAAGTTACTTTCTCTCTGGCTTGCCAGTTGGGGAAGAATTTGAATGAGTACTCATATATACTAGCTAGTCTTTATTTCTCCCTTTTAGCCTCGGTTATTGGGAGAATATGAAATGTCGTGGTGTACAACACGACATCTATTTGCATTTTGGGTCATGGGATCAACTGTGTAAATTGTTGGCAACGCTCTTTAAATTATGCATAATTTGATAAATTGTGATTGAAGTAAATAATTTGTTAGTGATTCAGAATATTTTTTGTATTGTTTCAGAATTTAAAAGAAATGTAAATGAATAGTTATTAATTGATCCAAATGTTATTCAAATGAATAATTTGCATGAATGAAAATAATGATTTTTGTATGTCATGGATTTTGAAGAATTTAGAAATTTTAAATTTTCATTCATTATGAATTGTTAAGAATAATTTGTATTGAGTTTTAAATTATTAGTTTGTGCACCACTGAGTTCACCACTCATCGATAGCTTTGTATACTGTCGCAGGTGAAAGAAAATATAGAGCAGCTGAGCGCGGTTACGGAAAGACACAGTGAGATTATCCTTAGGTATATCATAGGTATACCCTTGTACCTTAGCTTTTGATGTAATTCTGTAATGATATGTATAAAATTTCCTTTGAGCAGTTGTACCAACTCTTTTGTAATATATTTTTAGATTGTAATGAAATACAAATTATTGTAATATTATATTGAGATTTTATGTATTTATAAAGTTTGCACTACTAAATTTTTAATACTCCCATGAATGTAAATATTAATTTTGTTATCTTAATGAGATATTTCAATGTTTGATTTAATTTAAACTGTGTATTAAATTGCTTGTGTTGATTTGTTAAATGAGGATTGTTTGAATCTTGAGACTTGAGAAATTGGTTGAGATTGATTGTGAAATTTGAAGAAGTTGTTGAGAAAAATATTGGGAGTGTCTTTATTTTCAGGTTTTGAAGAACTATTTTCTCAAAATACAGACGGCACTCTGCCGAAATTTTTTTAAAAATTACGGAGATTTTTAAATATCCAAAAATTTTAACTGATTTTCAACTTTAATTAAATGTTTTAATATCTATTTAGAAACGCTCACCGCTTAACAAAAGTAAGAAAATTATTTCAAAATCCCTTGTAGTATATTTAATAGGTTATTGGTAGGCGAAGTATGGTAATTCATTAGGTGTACTACAAGAGCATGTTACATCTTACGAGGAGTAGGGTGTGACAGAGGTGCTAGTAACAAGTTCGCTAGGACAAAAGGTTAGGGTTAATAGAATGTATAAGGATTGTCCTTTGGTGATCCAAGGACACACTTTTCTGTCTGATCTCATTGAAATGCCCTTCAGAGATTATGATATCATCTTAAGCATGGATTGGTTAGCCAGGCATCACGCCATGATTGATCAGATCAAGATGTCACTTTTGGTCTCCTCAAGATGATGTGGTAATACATGGGAGAGGCAGCTATTGCCATCAAACGTCATTTCATGCACTAGCCAAAAAATGATCGAGAAGGGTGTGAAGCATACTTGGCACATGTGGTAGACACCCAGGTGGGGAGTCCAGCATTGAGGGACATCCCTACAGTATATGATTTTCCATATGTGTTTCCTGATGAATTGTTAGGATTACCTCCAGAAAGAGAGGTGCAGTTTGAAATTAATGTTATGGCTAGTGTGGATCCAATCTCCATAACACCATACAGAATTGCACCAGCAGAGTTGAAGTAGTTGAAGGTACAGTTGCAAGAACTACGTGAAAAGGGCTTCATCTGCCCTAGTGTGTCACCTTGGGGAGCACCAGTATTGTTTGTTAAGAAGAAAGATGGCACTATCCGCTTATGTATTTACTACCGGCAATTGAATAAGGTGACAATAAAGAATAGATATCCATTGCCTCGCATTGATGATCTGTTTGATCAGTTGAAGGGTGCAACTGTGTTCTCCAAAATTGATTTGTGATCTGGTTATTATCAGTTGAAAGTACAAGAGCAGAGTATTCCAAAAACTGCATTCAAAACTCAATATGGCCACTATGAGTTTCTAATAATGCCATTCGAGTTAACTAATGCTCCAGCTGCTTTTATGGATCTGATGAACACTATCTTCAGACCATATCTCGACCAGTTTGTGGTGGTGTTTATTAATGACATTTTGATATATTCGAGGAATGCAGAGGAGCATGACAAAGGATTGTACTGCAGACTTTAAGGGAGAAACAGCTATACGCCAAATTATCGAAATGTGAATTTTGGATAAAAAAAATCTCCTACTTGGGACATGTTGTGTCAGCTGAAGGGATCAAGGTAGATTCCAGCAAGGTAGAAGTTATCCTTAATTGGAAGCCGTTCAGGAATGTCACAGAAATTCACAGTTTTCTGGGTTTAGCTGGATATTACCGCCAGTTTGTGAAAGGGTTTTTATGTTAGCTTCTCCACTGACCAAGCTGCTTCAGAAAGATATAAAATTTCAGTGGACTAATAAATGCCAGCAGAGTTTTGATGAGCTAAAGAGGTGTTTGACTGAAACTCCAATCCTTACTTTACCTACACCGGGTAAAGAATACATAGTTTATAGTGATGCTTCTCACAATGGGTTAGGCTGTGTATTGATGCAAGATCGGAATGTCATTGCTTATGCATCACGCCAGCTGAAACCACATGAGAGGAACTACCCAACACATGACTTGGAGCTAGCAACTATTATTTTTGCTCTGAAGATCTAAAGACACTACTTGTATGGGGAGAAATGCTACATTTACACAGATCACAAGAGCTTGAAGTACTTGGGCACCCAGAAGGAATTGAATTTGAGGCAGAGGAGATGGTTAAAATTGATTAAAGACTATGATTGCTTAATAGACTATCAGCTAGGGAAAGCAAATGTGGTGGCTGACGCCTTAAGTCGCAAAACTATAGCAAGTTTCAGAGTTTCTCCTTTTTCCATGGTACATGAGTTGAAAGCACAGCATGCCAGTTTGGAGATTGATGATGAGGGACAGACAGTAGTTGCATGGCATGTATAGCCAGTGTTGATTGATCATATCAGAATGGCTGCTCAGAGTGATGATAAATATCACAAGCTACTGAAAGAAGTCCAGCAGGGCAAGAAACCTGAATTCTCTGTGAGAGATGATGGTTTACTACTACATTAGGGTAGAATGTGCATTCCTAATAATGCTGACTTGAGACAGATCATTATGAAGGAAGCACATGAGTCTCCTTTTGCTATGTACCCTGGTGGAACTAAAATGTACAGAGGGCTGAAAGAACATTACTGGTGGATGGGTATGAAGAGAGATATAGCTGAATTTGTTTTCAAATGCCTAACTTGTTAGCAAGTGAAGGCAAAACATCAAGTACCAGCAGGTTTGTTACATCCATTGCCAGTACCAGAGTGAAAATGGGAACGAATGACTATGGATTTTGTGATGGGACTTCCAAGGACACAGAATAGTCATGATGCAGTATGGGTTATAGTTGTTAGATTAACCAAGTCTGCTCACTTTTTGCCAGTCCGGATGGACTATAGTTTGGAGAGATTGGCCAGATTGTAAATAAATGAGATTGTAAAATTGCATGGAGTGCCAGTATCAATTGTATCTGACAGAGATCCTAGGTTCACTTCTAGATTCTGGGTAGTCTTCAGAGAGCCCTACGAACTAGATTGAACTTCAGCACAGCATTCCACCCACAGACAGATGGCCAGTCTGAGAGGATAATTCAGATATTGGAGGATATGCTATGGGCTTTGTGATTGAGTTTGAAGGTAGTTGGGATACACACTTACCTTTGATTGAGTTTGCTTATAACAATAACTACCAATCAAGCATTGGGATGTCTCCATATGAAGCTTTGAATGGCAGGAAGTGCAGAACTCCCCTATATTGGGATGAAGTAGGTGAAAGAAAGATGATTAGGCCAGAAATTATTCAACAGACAGAGGAAAAGATCAGATTGATCAGAGATCAACTCAAGGCTGCATCAGACCGTCAGAAGTCCTATGTTGATCTGAAGAGAAGAGTTATTGAATATGCAGTGGGTAATAAGGTATTCCTTAAAGTTTCTCCTTGGAAGAGGATTATGAGATTTGGCAGAAAGGGAAAACTGAGTCCTCGCTTTATCAGACCATATGAGGTTCTAGAAAGAGTGGGTCCTTTGGCATATCGGTTAGCACTACCTCCAGAGCTAGAAAGGATACACAGTGTCTTCCATGCGTCCATGTTAAGGAGGTATAGATCCGACCCATCTCATGTATTATCAGTTGAAGAGATTGAGGTAAATCCAGACCTCTCATATGAGGAAGAACCCATAGAAATTCTGGCATATGAGGTGAAGCAGTTGAGGAACAAACAGATACACCTGGTTAAAGTGCTGTGGAACCATCATTCAGGCCAGGAAGCTACTTGGGAACGTGAAGAGGATATGAGGAGACAACACCCATAGCTATTCAAAAACTGATGCCAGGTAAAATTTTGTGGAACCATCATTCAGGCCAGGAAGCTACTTGGGAACGTGAAGAGGATATGAGGAGACAACACCCATAGCTATTCAAGAACTGATGCCAGGTAAAATTTCGAGACGAAATTTATTTTAAGGAGGGGAGAATTGTAACACCCCTATGTTCGGTAGTGCATTCTACTGTTCCGGTGACAGTGTCTGTCCAGACAGTTAGGATGCCTAGAACTACACTTAAATATTGGTGAGAAGATATAAAATAATGAAATACAAGAAAAGAAAATACAAGAAAAATAAAGAAAAAATAATAGCAATGAAATGTAACCAAGTTAAACGAGCCGAGAACCATAGCGATGGGTGACCGCACTTGAAGTTCTTTGTAACATCCCCAATGTACGTGTGTTCTCAGACATTCTATTGCTCCAAAGAGTCAAATAATGATCCAAGAAAGTTAGGATGTCTGGAACTACACTTCGATGATAGTGAACAGACATATAATGATGAAATAAATAAAAAGAAAATACAAGAAAAATTAAAGAAAAATGAAAGAGAGAAAATGAAACTAAGTTAAACGAGCCAAGATCATGATGATGGGTAATCGTGACGGAAGGCCGTTGCCCACCCAGATCACAGGAACCCTCAGAATTTAATTTCGGGACGTAAGTAAAGGTATATTGAAATATAATTGACAATAGAATTATTAAAGAAAAATTAATAATTAGTACAAAGAAAAATGAAAAATCGAGAAACAGACAAAAATCGGTATTACCGAAAAATCGGGAATATAACCTGAAGTGGGGTATTTTGGTCATTTGACACATAGTGTTGCCTTTTGACCTCAATCTCCATTAAAAATAAATGATATTACACTTAGAAAATGTCAAAGATAAATTAGAAAGTTAGTATAAACGAAAAATAAAAATTAAAGAAATCGGCGGTACAGGGAGTAAATCGGTGTTACCAAAAAAGTCCGAACATGACCCGAAGAGGGGCATTTTAGTCAATTGACACCTAGAGTTGATCTTTGACCTAAATATCTATGAAAAATAAGTAGTATTAAAATTTGAAAATGTCCTGAAAATAAGAAGTTTTATACATAATGTAATTAAAAGAAATTATGGGGACATGATTAAAATAACCATAAGTTTAATTATTCTAATATTAACCTAAAGTGAGTGGTAAATATTATATTCATTAATCTACATTAGTGGAGGGTATAAATACTTAAGTGGACAGAATTCATAACCCAAAAGCCTTCCATTTCTTTATCCAAACACCCATGGCCGAATTCAAGTTCTCCAAGCTTCATCCATGGATGCCCATATACAAGCCTTCATGCACCATTAATCAAGCCATCATTTCTTCAAGAGTCCTTCATTAAACTTGTTCTACACATCATGGGCAGCATGTAGGAAGCAAGAAAGAGGAGTTTGGAGAAGTTTAATCAAGCCCAAGATGAGGTTAGTGCTTAATCTCCCCATTTTCTTTCATTAGATCTTGTTTTGAGCTTTGGGTGAGTTGATTTGTGAAGAAATTGAGTAAATTAATGTATATTTGGTGAGCCCTTCATTTTGGCAGCCAAGACATTCATGGGATTTTGATGTTTTTAAATGATGTAGATGAGTTTAAAGATGATGTTTGATATGGGTATATATATGGGAAGTGATAGGACTTGAATTGATTGAAATTGAGAAATTTAAATTATGGTTTGAAACAATTATTGGAGATTTGTGATGTTGCTTCATTTTGGGCAGCCATGAACCCTTGTTGAGCTTGAGTTATTTTTACTTCTAATGAATGAAAATGAAGGTTGAATTGTCCAAATGAAAGTTGTAGTAAGTTTGTGCACAAGTATGTACATGTAGTGTTTAGATTAAAGGTGTGAAATGGAACCTTGAAGCCTTGAGCAAACTGCCATGTTTGGCAGCCCCTCATAGCATGAAATTGTGTGTGAATATATGGTTATTAATGATATATGTGAATGTCAATTTGTGGGCAGCAGGTGTAAGTGATGTTGAAGTATATGTGTAATATTAACATTGAAGTATGTGGAATTTGGGTGCATGTAAATATTGAAGTTTAATGGTGTATTGTGTGCCTTGTGCACTTGAGTATTCTGAAAAGAATTTTTGCTGGGATTGTATAAAATATATGTATGGAAGTGTTGTTGATTGAATATTGTAGTAATGAGGAGGAGAAGGAACATTAAATTGGGAGTGTATGAGCTTTGTGCAGGTTGTGTATTGAAGGCAGCACCTAAATGAGGCCATAAGTGCCAAACTATGAACCCAATTTGTATGAGGCAAATATGGGGTGAAACTAGACACCAAATAGGCCAACTTTCATCTAGAAAGGTTGCCAAAATTCTGCCTAGAAACTGACCTTAAAAAGTGACCAATTCCGGATTAGTGCATTTAAGGCCTAAAAACTGACCATTTGGGCAGCAGTTAGTATTTCGGCCATAACCAACCCAAAACAGGTCCAATTGACCTGAACTTTTGACCATGAATAGCTAAGACCTATATCTACAAGTCTCATGAAGACACCCAAGCCCAGAAATGACCATAAGCAAGTCAAAAAGCTTTCACAAGTTCGGGTCCAAAAATTGGCCGAACCTAAAATGACCTAAAGTGACCAATTTTGATACATTTTGACCAGCAATAGTAAAATGACCATAACTTGGTCTAAATAACTCAGAATGACCTGAAATTTTGCCCCGCGTTCCATAAGACATAGACCTACAAGTTTGTAGTTTGGACCGAAACCCAAAAACCTAGGGAACTAGGTCGTCCAGCTAGGTCAAAATAGTACAATGAAATCCGGTAAATTGCAATAAAATGCAATACACTTGGAAATGAAATTGGTAACATATACCAATACTAAAGGGCTATAAAATGTGACACATTGGTAACATTAGAATTGACTCACGTAGAGTGCATCAAGGGTCAACATTATAGATTGACTAATGAAATGAATTGAAGGGAATAGTACCAAGAGAAATAGGACTTTAAGCTAGACAAATCTAGCACACAAAAATTGAGAAATTGACCAAATTTTGCACTAAAGGTGCAATCTGTCCAGCTTTAGTAAATTGACCATATCTTGGTCTATACAACTCGGAATGACCTGAAATTTTGCCCCGCGTGCAATAAGACATAGAGCTACAATTTTGCTTCTTTGACCAAAAGCTAAAAACCAAGGGAAATAGGACTTTATGCCAGATCAATCTAGCTCACTAAAATTGAAAATTGGTAATTACATAAAATGATGCTTGAAGTGATTTGGCAATGAATGCCAACTTGTAAAAATGGTAAATTGCACTATATTGGTAGCATATTGAAATGCAAATTATGACATATTGATACTAGAATCAACTTATCCATGATGTATAAAAAGGTTAATATTTTCATTGACCAGTGAATTGTGTAATAACCAGTAAACCCTGAAAATAAAGAAATAAATATTTAATCTTGTAATATGCCCTAATTTGCCTAGTTGACTAGTTTGGATAGGTTGGCATGCCAATAGGATTCGATAGTGCTCAGAAATGACTTTACGTCATACTGTGTTTTATGGCTTATTATGCCATACTATGATTTTAATAGCCTATGGCTATACAGTTTGTGTTATTATACTCAGCTTAATGCCTGATTGATTATATGGCTTTTTAGCCACACTGTTTGCACACCAGGAGATACTTTGTGACCGATGGTGTGACGGCCTGAGGTACTAGGTACCCAGTGCTAGTATATCCATTTATCCAGTCTGGTCAGTGTATAAGCTATATGGGCAGTCATTTAAAATATTATTCAATTCAGGAAGCTAAGTTAAGTTAAGTATAATCAAAATTTCAGTACAATTAAATTATGTATTGAATGAATGAGTAAAAGAAATTAGCAAAAGCAACATAACAAAAATATAAATTGCAGAATTGTAGAGACTTGAAATACAATACAATTAGAATAATTTGTATACTGGTAGTATTACTGAAAAGTTATAAACTAAGCACTTCCAAAGAGGAACAAACTAGTATATGAGATCGTTGATACTAGAAATACCATACCAAATTAAATTGATTCTCAAGTATCCGAATTATGATTTATTTCTTTCTTTATTTGTATATATTATTTCTTGTTATACAATTGCACCACTAAGCAGAAATACTTAGCGCGATGGAATTGCTTCCTCGCGCAGGTACTGAAGGTAAAACCAGTGGTATCACAACCGAGATTTTGGAGTCCGGATCTGCGTAGTGTCGTAAGAGTTGAAGGTTGTCACCTCCTTAGCAATGCATATAGATAGGGCTCATTTTAAGCATGTTTTATAATATGCACATTATAATTACTGCTATTATTGTAATGTGAATTTGTAACTGTAATTTTATTTGTATATTCTGTACTTGATAAATTTATGCACTTAGTTGGCAAATTATGCAAAATAATAAAATGTAAGAATTTTGATATGAGTTAAGTATCTGATCATGATGATTCTGATTGAGATTGAGTATGGAAAATTTTGAAACTGATTCTGAGTTGTGAATTTGAGTATATATTGAAATTGTTTTTGGCAGTTCAAGAACTCATAGTCCAAATTATCACTAGCACTCTGTTGGATTATCATTGAAATTTTTGAATTTTCCAAATTAGTCGATTTTGATAAAAGTAAAAATAGCCTAAACCTCGGATAAAGTTTTTGAACAAGTAAATCTAGAACTATAATGAAATCGGATAAGATCGTGTGCTCAAGATGCCGTAGCACGCCTTGCTCGGCTACACTGTAGACGGGTGAGGGGTGTTATATTTAGTGGTATCAGAGCACGGTTTAGGCGTTCCTAGGCAAAGATAAGTAGAAAGAACTAGTGTGCATACATGCATTGCATTCATAAGAGTCGAGGTGACACTATGCGCGATCTGTTTACTTTTGATTCTTTAAAGTTAAGGTATTGACTCAGAGTTGCAGAGGGCATTAGAAAAAGAAGTAGAAAACCTAGTTCATGAGGTTATAATGTAGTGACTATGTAATATTCTCGATGTTTGTATTGTAAGCTGCAGATTACAGTATCGACATGGGATTATTATGTAAAGCTACGTGCTTCCTCGTGGTAAAATAAACTAAGAATATTTGTAAGTAATCTATAGTTTGATATAGTTACGCTTAATAGAGTACTATTATGGGAAATAAATGTGAAAATTCTAGTAAAAATTTAAAACTTTAGAACTAGCCTATCGAAAGACTACACTTCTAAGGTAGCTAGAGTCAGAGACTCAGTTACAGTAATGTGGACTACCATTATCACAAAAATTGCAATGAGCTTAGAAAATTCAGTATTGCTATAAATTAGAAAGAACACCTTGAGGATGAAGATATCTGGACATCGATATGGAGTCTTATCAGTATTTAAATATTTTTTACAGAAAGAAATGATGTAGGTATTTGAGAAAACATTTAGAAATTGTATTGATGCTCTCTCCGGAAGCAAGAATAGATACTTTTCATTAATGGAGTTAGTTTGGCTGAGTTGCAAGTAAGTAGCGTCTGTTACAACAGATACTGAGGATGGGCGAGATGTGGGAAATTAATGGTCAAGTAGGCAAAATCATTGAGGGGAAGGAAATTGAATATGAAGTGAAAGAAAATGAGTGCCTGTACTATAAAGAAATAGTATGTGTACCTGATGATAAAGAGTTGAAAACCAGTATTCTGAAAGAAGCACATAACAGTGTGTATGCTATGCACCCAGGAAGCATAAAAATGTACCATGACCTGAAACTCCGATCTGGTGGCGTGTATGAAGAAGGACATAGTTGACTATGTAACTAGATGCTTGACATGTCGCCAAGTCAAAGCGAACATCAAGTTCCATCAGTTTGTTATTCTGACCCATAAACATACCTGAATGGAAATGGGACCAAGTCACTATGGACTTTGTCAGTGGTTTGCCTCTCACTCAGAAGAAGCATGATGCAGTATGGGTGATTGTGGATAGGTTAACCAAATCAGCACATTTTCTGCCAATCAGAACTGACTACTCATTGGAAAAGCTAGCAGAATTGTACATCGCTGAGATAGTTAGACTACATGGAATTCCACTTTCCATTATATCGATAGAGACTCGAGGTTTACATCTAGATTTTGGAAGAAATTACAAGAATCCTTGGGCACACAACTCCATTTTAGTACGGCTTTTCATCCTCGAGACGGATGGACAATGTAAAGAATAATCTAAGTAAATTTTGAAACTCACTGCGTTATTACAAACAATAAACTGATAATAATGATAGTAATAACTGAATATGTGTGATAGGTCCTCGAGGATATGCTGAGAAGTTGTGTTATTGAGTTTGAGGGAAGTTGGGACAGATACCTTCCACTGGCAGAATTTGCATACAATAATAGCTATCAAGCTAGCATACAAATGGCACCCTATGAAGCACTGTATGGGAGAAAATGCAGAACACCTGTATGTTGGACTGAGTTGGGTGAAGATAAGGTAGTGGGGCCAGACCTGATAAAACAGAGGAAAAGGTGAAACTGATAAAGGCCAATTTGAAAGTTGCCTCAGACCGACAGAAATCTTATGCTGACTTGAAAAGAAAGGACATTGAGTATGAAGTTGGCGAGAAAGTATTTCTCAGAGTATCACCGTGGAAGAAAGTATTGAGATTTGTGAAAAAGGGAAAATTAAGCCCTAGGTTTATTGGCCCATATGAAGTTATTGAATGTGTGGGAGCAGTAGCCTACATATTAGCCTTACCACCTGAGCTGGACAAGATACATAATGTGTTCCATGTCTCGATGCTCAGAAGATACAGATTAGATCCTTCACATGTCATCTCAGAAGAAGAAATTGCGGTACAACCTAACCTAACATATGAAGAAGAACCAATTAAAATCTTGGCACGAGAGGCAAAAGAGCTTAGAAATAAGACAATTCCACTAGTGAAAATCCTATGGAGACACCACAACACGGAAGAGGCAACATGGGAGAGCGAGGAGACAATGAGACAACAGTTCCCCCAGCTCTTCACATCAGGTAAATTTCGAGGACGAAATTTTTATTTAGAGGGGAAGAGTTGTAACATCCCCACTGTACGTGTTCTATACATTCTATTGCTCCAGTAGTTAAATAATAGTCCAGGAAAGTTAGGATGTTTGGAACTATACTTCAGTGATAGTGAACAGACATATAATGATGAAATAAATAAAAAGAAAATACAAGAAAAATTAAAGAAAAATGAAAGAGAGAAAATGAAACTAAGTTAAACGAGCCAGCACATGATTTACGATCGACCGGGAAGGCCATCACAATTCTGTGGATCAGGGAATCCTCTGAATTTAATTTCGGGACGTAAGTAAAGGTATATTGAAATATAATTGACACTAGAATTATTAAATAAAAATTAATAAATTAGTACAAAGAAAAATAAAAAATCGAGAAACAGACAAAAATCGGTATTACCGAAAAATCAGGAATATAACCCGAAGTGGGGTATTTTGGTCATTTGACACATAGTGTTGCCTTTTTGACCTCAATCTCCATTAAAAATAAATGATATTACACTTAGAAAATGTCAAAGAAAAATTAGAAAGTTAGTATAAACGAAAAATAAAAATTAAAGAAATCATGACAGGAGTAAATCTGTTACTAAAAAGTCCGAACTTGACCCGAAGAGGGGCATTTTGGTCAATTGACACCTAGAGTTGATCTTTGACCTAAATATCCATTAAAAATAAGTAGTATTAAAATTTGAAAATGTCATGAAAATAAGAAGTTTTATACATAATGTAATTAAAAGAAATTATGGGAACATGATTAAAATAACCATAAGTTTAATTATTCTAATATTAACCTAAACTGAGTGGTAAATATTATATTCATTAATCTACTTTAGTGGAGGGTATAAATACTTAAGTGGACAGAATTCATGACCCAAAAGCCTTCCATTTCTTTATCCAAACACCCATGGCCGAATTCAAGTTCTCCAAGCTTCATCCATGGATGCCCATATACAAGCCTTCATGCACCATTAATCAAGCCATCATTTCTTCAAGAGTCCTTCATTAAACTTGTTCTACACATCATGGGCAGCATGTAGGAAGCAAGAAAAAGGAGTTTGGTGAAGTTTAATCAAGCCCAAGATGAGGTTAGTGCTTAATCTCCCCATTTTCTTTCATTAGATCTTGTTTTGAGCTTTGGGTGAGTTGAATTGTGAAGAAATTGAGTAAATTAATGTATATTTGGTGAGCCCTTCATTTCAGCAGCCAAGACATTCATGGGATTTTGATGTTTTTAAATGATGTAGATGAGTTTAAAGATGATGTTTGATATGGGTATATATATGGGAAGTGATAGGACTTGAATTGATTGAAATTGAGAAATTTAAATTATGGTTTGAAACAATTATTGGAGATTTGTGATGTTGCTTTATTTTGGGCAGCCATGAACCCTTGTTGAGCTTGAGTTATTTTTACTTCTAATGAATGAAAATGAAGGTTGAATTGTCCAAATGAAAGTTGTAGTAAGTTTGTGCACAAGTATGTACATGTAGTGTTTAGATTAAAGGTGTGAAATGGAACCTTGAAGCCTTGAGCAAACTGCCATGTTTGGCAGCCCCTCATAGCATGAAATTGTGTGTAAATATATGGTTATTAATGATATATGTGAATGTCAATTTGTGGGCAGCAGGTGTAAGTGATGTTGAAGTATGAATATGTTGAAGTATATGTGTAATATTAACATTGAAGTATGTGGAATTTGGGTTGATGTAAATATTGAAGTTTAATGGTGTATTGTGTGCCTTGTGCACTTGAGTATTCTGCCCAGAATTTTTGCTGGGATTGTGTACAATATATGTATGGAAGTGTTGTTCATTGAATATTGTAGTAATGAGGAGGAGAAGGAACATTAAATTGGGAGTGTATGAGCTTTGTGCAGGTTGTGTATTGAAGGCAGCACCTAAATGAGGCCATAAGTGCCAAACTATGAACCCAATTGGTATGAGGCCAATATGGGGTGAAACTAGACACCAAATAGGCCAACTTTCATGTAGAAAGGTTGCCAAAATTCTGCCTAGAAACTGACCTTAAGAAGTGACCAAATCCGGATTAGTGCATTTAAGGCCTGAAAACTGACCATTTGGGCAGCAGTTAGTGTTTAGGCCATAACCAACCCAAAACAGGTCCAATTGACCTGAAATTTTGACCATGAATAGTTAAGACCTATATCTACAAGTCTCATGAAGACACCCAAGCCCAGAAATGACCATAAGCAAGTCAAAAAGCTTTCACAAGTTCGGGTCCAAAAACTGGCCGAACCTAAAATGACCTAAAATGACCTAAAGTGACCAATTTTGATACATTTTGACCAGCAATAGTAAAATGACCATAACTTGGTCTAAATAACTCAGAATGACCTGAAATTTTGCCCCGCGTTCCATGAGACATAGACCTACAAGTTTGTAGTTTGGACCGAAACCCAAAAACCTAGGGAACTAGGTCGTCCAACTAGGTCAAAATAGTACAATGAAATATGGTAAATTGCAATAAAATGCAATACACTTGGAAATGAAATTGGTAACATATACCAATACTAAAGGGCTATAAAATGTGACACATTGGTAACATTTGAATTGACTCACGTAGAGTGCATCAAGGGTCAACATTATAGGTTGACTAATGAAATGAATTGAAGGGAATAGTACCAAGAGAAATAGGACTTTAAGCTAGACAAATCTAGGACACAAAAATTGAGAAATTGACCAAATTTTGCACTAAAGGTGCAATCTGTCCAGCTTTAGTAAATTGACCATATCTTGGTCTATACAACTCGGAATGACCTGAAATTTTGCCCCGCGTGCAATAAGACATAGAGCTACAATTTTGCTTCTTTGACCAAAAGCTAAAAACCAAGGGAAATAGGACTTTATGCTAGATCAATCTAGCTCACTAAAATTGAAAATTGGTAATTACATAAAATGATGCTTGAAGTGATTTGGCAATGAATGCCAACTTGTAAAAATAGTAAATTGCACTATATTGGCAGCATATTGAAATGCAAATTGTGACATGTTGATACTAGAGTCAACTTATCCATGATGTATAAAAAGGTCAATATTTTCATTGACCAGTGAATTGTGTAATGACTCTTCAAAATGGATTGATGCTATGAAATCCGAGATTGATTCCATGTATAAGAATCAAGTTTGGGATCTTGTTGACCCACCTGAAGGTATTGTACCTATAGGAAACAAATGGGTTTTCAAGAAGAAAATTGGTTACGATGGAAAGGTAGAGACCTATAAGGCAAGGCTAGTAGCGAAAGGGTTTCGCCAAAGGCAAGGAATAGATTATGAGAGACTTTCTACTTTGTTGCCATGCTTAAATCAATTAGGATTTTATTAGCAATAGCTGCATACTATGATTATGAGATTTGGCAGATGGATGTCAAAACAGCTTTTCTCAATGGATACATTGAAGAAAACATTTTCATGGAACAACCTAAGGGATTTGAATCCCAAGATGGTTCCAAGGTATGCAAGCTAAAGCGATCCATTTATGGGTTGAAACAAGCTAAGAGGAGATGGAACATTCGTTTGATGAAGCCATTAAATCTTTTGGTTTTATAAAAATGAGGATGAGCCATGTGTATATAAGAAGGTTAGTGACAGTGCTATCACTTTCCTTGTCTTATATGTGGATGACATCGTTGATGGGTAATGATACAGGTATGTTGACGACTATAAAGGTATGGTTGTCAAATACATTCTCCATGAAAGACTTAGGGGAGGCAACCTATATTCTTGGGATTCGCATCTATAGAGATAGAGCGAAAAGAATAATTGGTTTATTCCAAAGTCTATACTTGGAAAAGGTGTTAAAGAGGTTTAACATGCTTGATTCCAAGAGAGGATTGTTACCAGTGAGACATGGTATCCACCTTTCTAAAGAGATGTCTCCAAAGACACCTGAAGAAAGAGATAAGATGGCCAGGATTCCATATGCTTGGCTATTGGAAGTTTAATGTATGCAATGTTGTGTACTAGGCGGATATCGCATATGTCGTTAGTTTGACTAGCGGTATCAATCCAATCCAGTTTGGAACATGGATAATTGTCACAAGAATATTCTTAAGTACTTGAGAAGAACTAAGGATTTATTCTTGATTTATGGAGGTGGAGACTTGCAATTGGATGGTTATCTGATTACGATTTCCAATCGGATATCGATGATAGAAAGTCTACCTGGATATGTGTTCATTTGTAATGGAGGTGCGATCGGTTGGAAGAGTTCCAAGCGAGCATTGCAGATTCCACTCATCGAGGCTGAGTATATTGCTGCATCAGATGCTGCAAAAGAAGCTGTTTGGATGAAGAAGTTCGTGACAGAACTTACAGTAGTTCCTTCCATTGAGTCAGCAGTTCCATTACACTGTGACAACAATGGAGCAGTCATATAGGCTAAGGAACTAAGGTCTCACCAAAATCCAAACACATAGAAAGGCACTACCATATTATCAGAGATATAGTTGGGCAAGGCAATATAGCCATGCAGAAAATAGCATCAGCTGAAAATCCAGCTGATTCATTCACTAAGCCTTTGTCACAAGCTCAGTTAGACTGACATCTTGAGAAGATGGGTCTAAGGTATTGTAATGAATGGCTCTAGTGCTAGTGGGAGATTGTTAGTAGTATGCCCTAGAGCATATCATTTAGTATGTATCTTGTATATATTTTATTAATAAAAGGCATTTCCACTTTTCCGTTTACATAATATATTTATGTGTAATAGAAAAGGTCCATTGATATTTTGTTAGAAATATTATTCTTAAGTTGTTAAGAATATGAGTGACAATATTTCTAGCACAAAGTATCATAAATAGGTTCACAATCAAGGATACTTCATAATAAGGACATGACTTATCCAGAAAGATTGTATTCATGTTTGTTCCCAAGTTATTTATATGAGATATAAATAAGATGGAATGGTGAGTCTCATGCCATATAACAAACATGATAGGCACTTATAAATGATAAGTAGGCCGAACCAGTGACACTTATGACAAGCACATGGAGTTTACTCTTGTCAATGTTTTGTCATAAATCATATCAGTGCATATAATCTTTAGACCTGAGATAGCACAGTTATCTTGTATATAGGTAGTTTGAGTTTGATACTGCTTTCATACTTGTAATGTGTATGGGTATATGGGCATCTGTTGGCTCCTACTAGTTATATATGGAGGTAGGTGTTGATCAAGATGGAATCTGTTCCTCTAAGTAAATAGAGTTAAAATCCTATGTTCATTTAATTGTTCTTGATGTTTCAAGATACTGGCCAAGACAGATAGATTTATTCAGAAAAGAGTTTCTGATGAGAAAAATCTTTTTAATCAAGAACTGGAATTAAAAGAGAACATAATATTCATAGCAAATGGAGTTTGACATAAACCATGACTCCAGCTTGAGTTGGGATTTTGTAACAGAGAGATTCTAGTGCATGGTAACATATGATTATAGGTTCATTTAAGGTAAATCTTATTACTAATTGGGTGGCCATGGCATGCTATGCTAGGTGTTAACCATGGTCTATGAGGTTCATAAAATGATTTAGAGAAATCATTTATGGTAAGAAAGAGTTCTGATGATATTAAGAGTTGATATCATGTCTCATTGCCAATTAGTGATGAGCCTAGTAAGTCACACACATACACAAGTTATCACCTATTTAAATATGATTTAATTAATTAATTAAAGAGTTTAATTGATTAATTAAATAGATTTGGTTTGCAATTAAATTGTAAAGTCCCTAGCATGACTTGAAACCAAATCTAGATTATTGGATGTGTAGTATAAATTAAATTTATATTTAAAGTGTTTAAATATGAATTTAATTGATGATAAATTAATTAATAGAGATTAATTAATTAATTTATATTTGATATAAATTAATTAGAAGAAGAAAATAATTATTTTGGGTTAAGAACTCAAAATTAAGACACAGGGGCATTTTGGTCATTTCACAGTGTGACACGTGGCACCATGAGATGGTGACACATGGCATAACACATAAGCTTGCCAAATGTTTTTTTTTAATCATGTAAGATGATTAAAATCAAGATTAAATATAGGTTTGACACTTGGCACAATGTGATTGGGTCACTTAAACCTAGAGCTAATCAAAAGGTGACATGTGGCTAGGGTTTAATGTGTTAACCTAGCTATTTAAGTGTGGTTATGAAAAGAAAACATAACCAGCAGCCTCTCCTCTCAATTGTCACGCCACTTTGAGCCTCTCAGCTATTTCTCTTCATCTCTCATCAATTCAAAGAGATTAGCCATCAATCTCTTGAATTAAGAACACTAGAAATTGTTTCTAGTGTCCTGTTTACATCTCTAATCTCTTAAAAGGCATAACTTGAATTTCTAATTAATAGAAAAGGCTTTAGAAGCTGTTCAAGGGCTGCCATAGGTGTTCTTGGTGTGGACAAGCTAGAGGGACAACATCTGGTGTCCTGAAGACGAATCTCAAAGGCGCAGACACACTGCAGCACATCAAGAGGTTAGTGTAATCGTTCTTGATTTAATCTAGAGTTCTAAAATTAATTTGATTAATTTTAAAATCTTAAATGGCAAATACAGATCCAAAAACATATTAAAAGAGTTTTAATATGTTGTTTATCATTGAAATTAAATAGATAAAAATAAATCTTGCATGGTGCATGTGACCCTAGGTGAAAATTTTTGAATTCAATGGTATAATCTTGTGTTTTTCACGCTTTCGTTCCTTCAATTACACTTAGAAATGTTATGAAAAAAATTAAATGGTGATACATTATGTAAATAGTGAAAGAATTGAGCTAAATGTGCAAATTAGGGATACTTTAAATCATTAAACATTAAATTATTGGTTAGTGCTCCACTATCCTTAAAAAAAAAATGAGATATATCAAAGTGGAAATGGGCAGAAACATCTTCTTCTTCAACCTCACTCTCACCAGCCGAATTGAATCCACCATGGAAACACCATGGCCAAAGCTTCCTAACCTCCATGCAAGCATGAAGTGAGCCCCTTTTCCACCTGATTTCTTCACTAAAGTTTGTCTATACAACTTGGGCAGTAGATAGGTAGCAAGAAAGTTAAGTTTTGGAGAGGTTTTGAAGAATTTCAATAGTTGTAAGTATGTATTTTTTATTCTTGCTTCATTAAACTTTGAATGGATGTTGTGGGTAGTTGATTTGTGGAAGAATTTTTGAAGTTTGATGGATTAGTGGAAATGTACATTTTGGCAGCCATGGAACTTCACTATGAACAACTTATTCTTGCATGTAAATAGTGTTTTGAATGATGATTTAAATGTTTGATTGTATTGTAGTTGAATTCCATGAGTAAGGTTTGATTTGTAAGCTTGAAAATTGCAAATGGAGGTTGATGGGTATGTGTAAATTTGTGGCAGCCTCATGAAGAAGATTGAAGTGTTTGAGTTCATGAAATATTGTTCAATTATGTTATCATTGATGGCAGCATGTGTATATAAATAATTGTTTAAATTTGAAAATGGAAATGAGGTATGTTCATGTGGTTGAATTGTTGTAAATGGGACTTTAATTGTTGTAAATGAGACTTTGGAAAATTCTGTATTATAGTGTGTTTATTGAGAGTGGTTACAAGCTACCAAAATGACCAAAAATGTGAAGTAAAGTGTGTTAGTGTTATGGTACAAACCAGAATTGGCATGGAAGAGTTAATTTGGTAAGTGTTGGATGTGTAATTGGTAAGGATGAACAATGTGTAATAGGGCAGTGTATGTTTTGGCTTAGAACCTTAAGTGTGTGCCTCCAATTGGTATGAGACCAATTGGAGGTGAAACTAGGCACAAAATGTGCCAACTTTCATGAAGGAAGCTTACCAAAATTCTGCCTAGAAAGTGACTTGAAAAATGACCGAATCCGGATTAGTGCTTTGAAAGCCTAAAAATTAACCATTTGGGCAGTAATTAGTGTTTTGACCATAACTTACTCAAAACATCAAATTGACCTGAAATTTTTACCATGAATAGTTTAGACATATATCTACAATTCTTATAAATACACCAACATCCAAAAATGACCATAAGCAAGTCAAATAGCTTACACAAATTCGGGTATAAAAACTGGCCGAACCAAAAGTAACCTAAAAATAACCTAAAGTTACCATTTTGGTACATTCTGTCCAGCATTGGTAAATTGACCATAATTTGGTCTACACAACTCAGAATGACTTGAAATTTTTCCCCGCGTGCAATAAGACACAGACCTACAAGTTTATAGTTTGGACCAAAACCCGAAAATCAAGAGAACTAGGTCATCCAGTTAGGTCAAATTAGCATGCCGAAATCCAGCAAATTGCAATAAAATGCAATATACTTGAAAGTGAAATTGGTAACATGTATCAATACTAAAAGGCTATAAAATGTGACACATTGGTAACATTAAAACCTAATTCACCTAGAGTGCATCGAGGGTCAACATTTTAGGTTGACTAAGGGAAATAATAGTATTCAATAAATTAATTATTAAGCATTGTTGTTAGAGACAGTTTAAATGAGTACTGAAACACTTCAAATTGTGTGTTTCAGTTAGCAAAGACTCAGGGAAGGGGAAGGAAACACTAAGTCAGGGCCAAGAGACATTTAGCAGAGGTTTGTGCACAACAGTTATTTCTTTTGAATTTTTCAATTGAAATAAATTATGACTATTTGTATATTATTATTTTAAATTATGAAAAATTGTTTGAATGATATTTGATGGATACTTGTTGATTGAAAAGCATTGTAAATGGTTTGAAACCACAACTATCATGTATATTGATTGAATTCCTCGCTAGCTTGTCTAGTAGGATGAATTGACTTCGAATTCCCTCTCTGGCTGAAGTGTTGAGGTGTGTGCTTATTGAGGACGAATAGAATGAGTACTCATATTATTGCTAGCTAGCTATGTTATTCCTCATTAGCCATCGGCTTTTGGGATGAATTGGACTTTGGAACATGATTAAGCTGTGTGTGATTTTATTGATATTTATTGTGATATTGTGAAATGGAGTTTAAATTCTTTATGACATTCATTGTCTTTGAATTTAACTATGCTTTTAAGTATCCACTATTTATATGACTTATGATTTATGATTTAAAGTTGTATTTTGTTAATGTTGTGCACTACTGAGACATTGGCTCAGCAATAGCTTTTCATTGCTGTCGTAGGTAGACAGACTGACAGGGCAGCAGACTAGGCTGCTAGTACTACATTGAGAGTTTATCGGGTATATTGAGTATACCATATTTTGCATTTTGTATTGTAATGTATGTTCACTGTATGTATATAGTGTTCTTAGTTTTGAGCAGTTGTAAATTAAAATTGTACATTAAAGTTGTAAACTAAATTTGAAAATTATTTTGGTTTGTAAATATTGTGATATATTCTTTTGTCTCAGCTTTTGAAAACATTAGAAAATTATTGTGGATTTGAGTTGGCAATTGTTGAGAAACTTATTGTGTTGATTGAATATTGGAGTTTGGGGATTGAACAAAATATAGGAAGTGATCTTTTATAGGTTTTTGAAGAACTGTTTTATTCAAAATTCAGATGGCACTCAGCCAAAACTTTTACAGAAATTATTAATTCTTCAAATATATTATCTGGTTTCACTTCAGTTAAAAAAAATTTCTTAACACCTGTAAATAGTGCTCACCACTGTAAAAAGAAGTAAGAGAAGGTTTAAAATCCCTTGTACTGTATTTAATGGGTTATCAGTAGACGAAGTTGGTAATTCATTAGGTATACTACGGGATCATGTTATGCCTTATGGAGGGGTAGGGTGTGACAATGGCCCTTGCGGATTAATCTTGCATTAGGCTGGTGAGATTAAGATTGAAATTTAAATTGTGCAATTGTGTTTTTAAAGATGATACCATATGAGTAAATGATGTGTAAGAAACTGTTTTCTATATGTGACCCATAGTTTTATATTCACCTTCTGAGTATATTTGAATATCCATTTCCATGAGTTGTTTTGAATATGTTTTCAGGACTTATTATTTGGTGATTTAATTGTTATTGATTTAACACTTGTTGTGCAACACTGCGTACATTTGTACTCAGTGTTATTGCTTTCCTAACTAACGCAGATAAAGGAAAGGGAAGATTACAGGCGAGTAGGAGCAGCACCTATTGTCACCAAGACCAGGAACCAACTTGATATAGGTGACTTGGTTCCTTGATTTTGTGTATATATGATATTATGCATTTGTGACACGATATTTTGTTTTAATATCTGAGTAGAACAAGATAAAATTTTGTTGTCAGTATATAAATATAAACTTTATGTAATGATTTATTAGTTATTTAATTAAAGAACATTAGTATGCAATTCTGATACCCATGGGACTGTTGAGTTATGGACTACCACAGGTTTCCTCAAGTGTTAATTTAAGTATTATTTGAATTGCTTTAGCTGAAATACAGTAGTTTTTTGTAGCACCCTCACTGTAGCAATTACGTACATTCTACTGTTCCGATGACCGGTGTCAATCTAAACAACTAGAGCATCTGGAAAAACATTTAAACTAAAGTGAGGAGCCATAATTAACTCAAATATTAATAAGAAAAATTTAGGAAAAATTTTAGAAATAAAATACAAACAAGTTAAATGAGCCGGTGCCCTAACGATGGGTAACCCAATGGGAAGTTGCGGTCTTTACAGTTAGAAGCCTTAAACCCAGGGGAAAATTCATGAAATAATTTTTAGGACTCCAAATAAGAGTCATTGAGGTTTCTATGGTATTAGAATGCCAAGAAAAGGCTTAGAAAATTTTTTCGATTAGTACAGACGATTTTGGCTTAATAAGCCAAACGGAGGGCATTTTGATTATTTTGTCTTCAGAGATGATTTTCGGCTGACTAGTCCAGTTAAGTAAATAATTATTATGATATAAAATATGAATAAATATTGCTAAAAATTAAATTGAAATTAAGTAGAAAATAAAAGAAAAGAAAAATAAAAAAATGGGACTTTTGACATCACATAATGTCATTAAAATTTCTCTCCACCAATCACAATCAAGCAAATTCATTAAAAATGGAAAATGAGGCAAAATTGAAACAAATAAAAAATCTATTCTTCTTCCTTCATCAATCGGCAGCTTCTCTCTCTCTCTCAACCTCCATTAAACCTCACTTCCCAAGCTTGATTCTTACTTTGTTTCACCATAAAAACCTAACTTCTCTTCATTAAACTTTTACCCCACACCTTAAACAACCTCTAGGCAGCCATTAGAAAGAGAAGAGTGGAGTTTTTCAAGTCCTGGAGATTAGCTTAATTCAGGTTAGTGCCAATTACTTTTAATTACTTTATGTATATATCATAGAGAACATGAATTGAGTATGAAACTATGCTAATTTAAATAAATTTTGCATGGCTGAATTTCACCACATTTTGGCAGCCTTAGGGTACATTAGGTTTCCTTTAATTTGAATGAATTATAGTTGTACATGGTGAAGGAACGGAAGCGTGAAAAACACAAGATTATACCATTGAATTCAAAAATTTTCACCTAGGGTCACATGCACCATGCAAGATTTATTTTTATCTATTTGATTTCAATGATAAACAACATATTAAAACTCTTTTAATATGTTTTTGGATCTTTATTTGCCATTTAAGATTTTAAAATTAATCAGATTAATTTTAGAACCCTAGATTAAATCAAGAACGATTACACTAACCTCTTGATGCACTGCAGCGTGTCTGCGCCTTTGAGATTTGTCTTGTGACACCGGATGTTGTCCCTCTAGCTTGTCCACACCAAGAACACCTATGGCAGCCCTTGAACAGCTTCTAAAGCCTTTTCTATTAATTAGAAATTAAAGTTCTGCCTTTTAAGAGATTAGAGATGTAAACAGGACACTAGAAACAATTTCTAGTGTTCTTAATTCAAGAGATTGATGGCTAATCTCTTTGAATTGATGAGAGATGAAGAGAAATAGCTGGAGAGGCTCAAAGTGGCGTGACAATTGAGAGGAGAGGCTGCTGGTTATTTTTCTTTTCATAACCACACTTAAATAGCTAGGTTAACACATTAAACCCTTGCCACATGTCACCCTTTGATTAGCTCTAGGTTTAAGTGACCCAATCAAATTGTGCCAAGTGTCAAACCTATATGTAATCTTGATTTTAATCATCTTACATGATTAAAAAACATTTGGCAAGCTTATGTGTTATGCCATGTGTCACCATCTCATGGTGCCACGTGTCACAATCGTGAAATGACCAAAATGCTCTGGTCTTAATTTTGAGATATTAACCCAAAATAATTATATTCTTCTTCTAATTAATTTATATCAAATATAAATTAATTAATTAATCTCTATTAATTAATTTCTCATCAATTAAATTCATATTTAAACACTTTAAATATAAATTTAATTTATACTACACATCCAATAATCTAGATTTTGTTTCAAGTCATGCTAGGGACTTTGCAATCTAATTGCAAACCAAACCTATTTAATTAATCAATTAAACTCTTTAATTAATTAATTAAATCATATTTAAATAGGTGATAACTTGTGTATGTGTGTGACTTACTAGGCTCATCACTAATTGGCAATGAGACATGATATCAACTCTTAATATCATCAGAACTCTTTCTTACCATAAATGATTTCTCTAAATCATTTTATGAACCTCATAGACCATGGTTAACACCTAGCATAGCATGCCATGGCCACCCAATTAGTAATAAGGTTTACCTTAAATGAACCTATAATCATATGTTACCATGCACTAGAATCTCTCTGTTACAAAATCCCAACTCAAGCTGGAGTCATGGTTTATGTCAAACTCCATTTGCTATGAATATTATGTTCTCTTTTAATTCCAGTTCTTGATTAAAAGATTTTTCTCATCAGAAACACTTTTCTGAATAAATCTATCTGTCCTGGCCAGGAACTTGAAACATCAAGAACAATTAAATGAACATAGAATTTTAACTCTATTTACTTAGAGGAACAGATTCCATCTTGATCAACACCTACCTCCATATATAACTAGCAGGAGCCAACACATGCCCATATACCCATACATAGTACAAGTATGAAAGCAGTATCAAACTCAAACTACCTATATACAAGATAACTGTGCTATCTCAGGTCTAAAGATTATATGCACTGATATGATTTATGACAAAACATTGACAAGAGTAAACTCCATGTGCTTGTCATAAGTGTCACTGGTTCGGCCTACTTATCATTTATAAGTGCCTATCAAGTTTGTTATATGGCATGAGACTCACCATTCCATCTTATTTATATCTCATATAAATAACTTGGGAACAAACATGAATACAATCTTTTGGATAAGTCATGTCCTTATTATGAAGTATCCTCGATTGTGAACCTATTTATGATACTTTGTGCTAGAAATATTGTCACTCATATTCTTAACAACTTAAGAATAATATTTCTAACAAAATATCAATGGACCTTTTCTATTACACATAAATATATTATGTAAAGTGAAAAGTGGAAATGCCTTTTATTATTAAAAATATGTAAAAGATACATACTAAATGATATGCTCTAGGGCATACTACTAAAAATCTCCCACTAGCACTATAGCCATTCATTACAATATCTTAGACCTATCTTCTAAAGATGTCGGTCTAACGAGTCCATGACATAGGCTTAGTGAATGGATCAATTTGGATTTTCAGTGATGCTATTTTCTGCATGGCTACATCGCCGCCCAACTATTTCTCACGATAATGCGGTAGCGCCTTTCTATGTGTTTGGATTTCGGTGAGACCTTGGTTCCTTAGCTCAGATGATCGCTCCATTGTTGTCACGGTGTAATGGAGCTAGCGACTCAATGGAAGGAACTCTTGTAAGTTACATCACGAACTTCTTTATCCAAACGACTTCCTTTGCGACATCGATGCGAGAATATACTCGACCTCTGTTGTGGAATCTGCAATCGTGCTCTGTTTGGAACTCTTCCAATGTCGCACCTCCATTACAAATGAACACATATCCGCAGGTAGACTTTCTATCATCGATATCGATTGGAAATCGAATCGTGATAACCATCCAATTGCAAGTCTCCTCCTCCATAAATCAAGAATAAATCCTTAGTTCTTCTCAAGTACTTAAGGATATTCTTGTGACTATCGATGTTCCAAACTGGATTGGATTGATACCGCTAGTCAAACTAACGACATATGCGATATCAGGCCTAGTACACAACATTGCATACATTAAACTTCCAATAGCCAAAGCATATGGAATCCACGGCCATTTTATCTCTTTCTTCAGGTGTCTTTGGAGACATCTCTTTAGAAAGGTGGATACCATGTCTCACTGGTAACAATCCTCTCTTGGAGTCAAGCATGTTAAACCTCTTTAACACCTTTTCCAAGTATAGACTTTGGGATAAACCAATTATTCTTTTCGCTTTATCTCTATAGATGCGAATCCCAAGAATATAGATTGCCTCCCCTAAGTCTTTCATGGAGAATGTATTTGACAACCATACCTTTATAGTCTTCAACATACCTGTGTCATTACCCATCAACGAGATGTCATCCACATATAAGCCAAGGAAAGTGATAGCTTGTCACTAACCTTCTTATATACACATGGCTCATCCTCATTTTTGATAAAACCAAAAGATTTAATGGCTTCATCAAAACGGATGTTCCAACTCCTCGAAGCTTGTTTCAACCCATAAATGGATTGCTTTAGCTTGCATACCTTGGAACCATCTTGGGATTCAAATCTTCTAGGTTGTTCCATGAAAATGTTTTCTTCAATGTATCCATTGAGAAAGGCTGTTTTGACATCCATCGCCAAATCTCATAATCATAGTATGCATATTGCTAATAAAATCCTAATTGATTTAAGCATGGCAACAAAGTAGAAAGTCTCCTCATAGTCTATTCCTTGCCTTTGGCGAAACCCTTTCGCTACTAGCCTTGCCTTATAGGTCTCTACCTTTCCATCGTAACCAATTTTCTTCTTGAAAACCCATTTGTTCCCTATAGGTACAATACCTTGTGTGGGTCAACAAGATCCCAAACTTGATTCTTATACATGGAATCAATCTCGGATTTCATAGCATCAATCCATTTTGAAGAGTCTATATCCGATATAGCTTCTTCATAGGTAAGTGGATCATCTCCATGATCTACTTCTTCATGAGTAGACAACTCTTGTTCTTCTTCATGAAGAAAACCATATCTCACTAGTGGGTGAGATACCTGGTTGTTCTACGAGGAGCAGTGTAGATGTTTCATCAATGGGTATAGGTTGACTAGATGGATCTATATCCATCGATCACATTGGTTGGTCGAATTCTCCAATTCTAATTCTATTTGCCTTCCTTTGCCTCCTTTTTGAACAAAGTTGTTCAAGAAATGTGGCATCTCTACTTATCACAACCTTTTGTGAAGTAGGCAAATAAAATAATATCCAAAACTATCTTTTGGATATCCAACAAATCGACCTCTTTACGATTTGGTCTCCAATTTATCGATGTTCGACTTTTGATATAATTTGGACAACCCCAAATCTTAACATGCTTAAGACTTGGTTTTCTTCCATGCCATATCTCATAAGGTGTGGAAGAAACTGATTTTGATGGAATCCTATTCGTAATATATAAAGTGATTCTAATGCAAATCCCCAAAGGAGATTGGCATATCGGTATAGCTCATCATACTACGTACCATATCCAATAAGTACGATTTCTCCTTCAGATACACCATTCATTTGTGGCGTTCTGGAGGAGTCGGTGAGAAACAATGCCATGCTCTCTCAAGTATTCATCAAATTCAAGACTCAAATATTCACCTCCACGATCCGATCAAAGAGCTTTAATACTTTCTGTTTGATTTTCTACTTGATTTAAATTCCTTAAACTTTTCAAAGGATTCATGTTTGTATTTCATCAAATACAAATACCCAAACCTTGATTTATCATCAGTAAAGGTAATAAAATAATGAAAGCCCCCTCTAGCCATTTCTTTAAACGGACCACATACATCACTATGTATTAGTTCCAAAATATTTTCAGCTCTTAGCCCTTGTCCAACAAAGGGTGATCTAGTCATTTTGCCTTGAAGGCAAGATTCACAAGTTGGAGTAGGCTCGAGCCCAATGAGGATAGAATCCCCATTTTCTCCAATTTTGCAATCCTATCTTCTGCGCATGACATAACCTTAAGTGCCAAATATATTTTGAACTTGAGTTGGTTTTCACCATGGCATTGCATTCTTTTAGATTACTATACTCTGGCCAGTGGAAACACTTTCTTACTGACAATGGAAACACTTTCCTGTTGGAAATGGAAACACTTTCCTGTTGGCAGTGGAGACACTTTCCTTTGCCTTTATCAGCTTTAGTCTTCCTTTTCTGTTTAGCTATTTTCTTGGAAGGACCAGGAATCTGAGGTTTCTTTTTCTTATTGCCCTTCTTCTTGTTGGACTTTCCAGCAGAAGAAGATGCAACCAAAGCTACCTCTTTTCCTTTATTGCCTGGCATATTCGTTTGGGCAATAACCAACATGTTGAGTAAACCAGCTAAGGTGCATTCCTGTTTAGTCATATGGAAATTTGTCATAAAATTCCCAAAAGACTCAGGAAGGGACTGAAGGATCAAATCCGTATGTAGTTGGAAATCCATGTTGAAGTCAAGATGTTCCAAGCTGCTCAATCATGAATCATCTTGTGGACATGATCCCCAACATTCTCCCTCGGACATCCTCATACGGAATAGCTGTCTAGATATCTCATACCTAGCATTCTGCTGTGCTCACCATACAACTCTTGTAGGTGAAGAAGGATCTCACTACTCTGCATGTTCTCATGTTATACGTAACTCATTACTCATGGAAGCAAGCATGTAACACTTAGCTCTCATATCATGCTCCTTCCACTTTTCCAAAGTTTCATGTTCCTCTTGTGTGGCCTCTGAGGTAAGGGACCAGGAACATTTGAATCTAGAACATATCCTATATGTTTAAGGTTCAGACAAGTTTCAAATTTCTTAGCCAATCAGACATGTTAGGTCCTGTCAACCTATTGTGATCAAGTATGCTTGCAAGGATATTGGATGGTGGTGGTTGTTTTGTGCTCATTTTATCGTAAAATTAAGCTGCAGAAAATAACCAGTTAATTAGTAAATGTATCATGTAATTAACCAAAATGATTATGGTCTTTTAATCAAATTGGTCCTCCCACTAACTTAGCGAATCCTACACTTCCAAAGTAAGCGGAAATCCTAGTTGGATGGATTTCTAGTGGGTGATTGAATTCTTATAATTCTATTGATCATCCTCAGGTACATCCATTATTGGAATTACAATAAACTATAAGTGAGCAACTCCTTGCCCATCACATCTCATGTGAGGTTCAATCCTTTAACTAGCCCCTAATGCTCAAAATCTCAGGTACATCCATTATTGACTAATCAAGCATTAGTAAAGTTGATCCCATTGAGCGATAATTATGTAAATAATTTTAATGTCCTCAGGTACATCCAATATTGGCCACCAAACCATTTACATATTTACAACATCTCATGCTTAACAATTATTCTTAAGAAAATCTCATTAAATTAATTGCATCTCATGCAACTATTTAAAATTTCTTAAAATAATTGCCCCAATGGAGGGCTTATGTTATAATTACTTTAATTATAGCATTTCCAACTTAATCATTTGTTTGGAAGATTTTATAGCCATCCTAATTACTATTAAGGTCTCACTTTGCACATTATCCATTTAGCATGCATATATCATATAATTGCTTACATTCCCATACATCTCATGCATTCATGGATAAGCAGTAAATATGGTATGATCATGGACTTTCTAAGGGATTCAATTTTGAGCCACCAAGAATTGAATCAGGGCATTCCTAGGTGCATTTCATTCATTCATTTTACAAGTGTTGCTGAAGGAGTACATAATCAACACTTGATATTGAATTCCTCCCCTTTGGTCCACCAATGCTCTTGACCTCCTTGAACTTCTTGCAATCCAATATTACATAGTAATCCTTGGCATACCAAGGCGAATTTACAAGAACTTAAATAAATGAAATTACAACCCAAAAATTATTACAAACTTAATAATACATGCCCAAAATAAATTAAAATAAATTAATTAATTTACAATCCCAAAGAAACATAAAAGAAATAAATCCAATCACATTGGTCTTTTATAGTCCATGATCATCCATCATGCATATCACTATTTAACAATTAAATAAAATATACATACTTAAATTAAATTGAATATCTCATATTCAACTTAAAAATCCAGATTTGAATATGATTCAAATAAATTTAAAAATTCAGATTTGAATCTCATTCAAACAAATTTAAAAATTCAGATTTGAATCACATTCAAACAACTTCAAAAATTCAGATTTGAATCACATTCAAACATTTTTTAAAAAAATCAGATTTGAATCACATTCAAATATTTTTTAAAAAATCAGATCTGAATTTTATTGAATCAATTTTAAAAAATCAGATTTAAATATGATTCAAACAACTTTAAAAATTCAGATTTGAATCACATTCAAACAACTTTTAAAATTCAGATTTGAATCACATTCAAACAACTTTTAAAATTCAGATTTGAATCACATTCAAACAATTTTTAAAATTCTGATTTGAATCATAATTTAATTGTGTGATTAAAACAACTAATTAAACACTTTAATTAGTCAAAGAATAGGCCTTAGATCATACAACAATTGCAGAATTAAAAGCCAAACCTTGAACCACCCATGGAACCATTGTTGCCGCCACCAATGGTGGCTTCACCATGTGTGCCGCCACACCTCTTGATCCAACCAGCAATGGATCAATCATCTCATGATCAAATCACACAATTAAATCATATAATAAACAATCTAAATGGCAAATAGTGGCTCTGATACCAATTGAAGGCAGGCGAGAAAAACACAAGATTATACCATTGAATTCAAAAATTTTCACCTAGGGTCACATGCACCATGCAAGATTTATTTTTATCTATTTGATTTCAATGATAAACAACATATTAAAACTCTTTTAATATGTTTTTGGATCTTTATTTGCCATTTAAGATTTTAAAATTAATCAGATTAATTTTAGAACCCTAGATTAAATCAAGAACGATTACACTAACCTCTTGATGCACTGCAGCGTGTCTGCGCCTTTGAGATTCGTCTTCAGGACACCAGATGTTGTCCCTCTAGCTTGTCCACACCAAGAACACCTATGGAAGCCCTTGAACAGCTTCTAAAGCCTTTTCTATTAATTAGAAATTCAAGTTCTGCCTTTTAAGAGATTAGAGATGTAAACAGGACACTAGAAACAATTTCTAGTGTTCTTAATTCAAGAGATTGATGGCTAATCTCTTTGAATTGATGAGAGATGAAGAGAAATAGCTGGAGAGGCTCAAAGTGGAGTGACAATTGAGAGGAGAGGCTGCTGGTTATTTTTTCTTTTCATAACCACACTTAAATAGCTAGGTTAACACATTAAACCCTTGCCACATGTCACCCTTTGATTAGCTCTAGGTTTAAGTGACCCAATCAAATTGTGCCAAGTGTCAAACCTATATGTAATCTTGATTTTAATCATCTTACATGATTAAAAAACATTTGGCAAGCTTATGTGTTATGCCATGTGTCACCATCTCATGGTGCCACGTGTCACACTGTGAAATGACCAAAATGCCCCTGTGTCTTAATTTTGAGTTCTTAACCCAAAATAATTATATTCTTCTTCTAATTAATTTATATCAAATATAAATTAATTAATTAATCTCTATTAATTAATTTCTCATCAATTAAATTCATATTTAAACACTTTAAATATAAATTTAATTTATACTACACATCCAATAATCTAGATTTGGTTTCAAGTCATGCTAGGGACTTTACAATTTAATTGCAAACCAAATCTATTTAATTAATCAATTAAACTCTTTAATTAATTAATTAAATCATATTTAAATAGGTGATAACTTGTGTATGTGTGTGACTTACTAGGCTCATCACTAATTGGCAATGAGACATGATATCAACTCTTAATATCATCAGAACTCTTTCTTACCATAAATGATTTCTCTAAATCATTTTATGAACCTCATAGACCATGGTTAACACCTAGCATAGCATGCCATGGCCACCCAATTAGTAATAAGGTTTACCTTAAATGAACCTATAATCATATGTTACCATGCACTAGAATCTCTGCATTACAAAATCCCAACTCAAGCTGAGTCATGGTTTATGTCAAACTCCATTTGCTATGAATATTATGTTCTCTTTTAATTCCAGTTCTTGATTAAAAGATTTTCTCATCAAAAACACTTTTCTCAATAAATCTATACATCTGGCCAGAACTTGAAACATCAAGAACAATTAAATGAACATAGGATTTTAACTCTATTTACTTAGAGGCAGATTCCATCTTGATCAACACCTACCTCCGTATATAACTAGCAGGAGCCAACACATGCCCATATACCCATACATAGTACAAGTATGAAAGCAGATCAAACTCAAACTACCTATATACAAGATAACTGTGCTATCTCAGGTCTAAAGATTATATGCATCGATATGATTTATGACAAAACATTGACAAGAGTAAACTCCATGTGCTTGTCATAAGTGTCACCGGTTCTACCTACTTATCATTTATAAGTGCCTATCAAGTTTGTTATATGGCATGAGACTCACCATTCCATCTTATTTATATCTCATATAAATAACTTGGGAACAAACATGAATACAATCTTTACGGATAAGTCATGTCCTTATTATGAAGTATCCTCGATTGTGAACCTATTTATGATACTTTATGCTAGAAATATTGTCACTCATATTCTTAACAACTTAAGAATAATATTTCTAACAAAATATCAATGGACCTTTTCTATTACACATAAATATATTATGTAAACGGAAAAGTGGAAATGCCTTTTATTATTAAAAATATGTACAAGATACATACTAAATGATATGCTCTAGGGCATACTACTAGCACATGGCTGCCATTGAATATGAACTTGATGCCTTAACTCATTGAATACATGTATATGAAGTATTGAAGTTGTTGGAGTTAGGGTTTGGGGGAAAACTTGGGATTCTGCTTATGTGTTGGTAAATGGAAGTTCTAATGGTCAATTAGTGACCATTTGGTTGAGTATAATGAGGAATTGAAGTGAATGGTAGCTTGGGATTTGAAGTTGGGTGTGCTGCCTTGAGTGCCCTGCAGGTCTAAATGTGAGTCCAGCATGTTTGGGCAGCTATAACTTGGGTTGTGTAGAATCAATTGGTGCAAAGCCAATTGGACATGAAATTAGACACATAATGGCACAATTTTGGTGTAGGAACTCTATTTAGAAACTAAACATAGGATGCCCAAAAAATTAACCAAATCCGAGTGACTTACATTTTGCCTGGGCAAAATGACCAAATGAACAGTATTCATTCATGTGGTCATAACTCAGTGTAGAAAGGTCCAATTGACCTGAATTTTTACTAATAAAAATCTGAGACATAGCCCTACAACTTTCATGAAGAAAACAAACTCAAATTTTGACCATAACATATTCAAAAACTGACCTACAATTAATGTACAAAAACTGCATAATTGATTCTGCCCAGAAATTCTGAAAAAATTGTAATCCGGCCGGTTATGGTGTTTAGGCCATCACTTAAGTTAAAAAACTCCAAATGGAGTGATTTAAAAAAATAAATATAAATAGACATAATAAGGAACAACTTTGATGAAGTACATTTGGCCAAATTCTCACTGTAGAATGGCCTAATGGAACCGTGAAATCTAGCACCCAAAACTGAAATTTTTGATTTATTCACTATTGGTTAGAAGTATGACCTATAGGGCTAAGTCATCCAGTTTCCGATATGGGGTTTATAGTTGTTCTGGTATTACAATGGATTTTTTGCTCAAAGTTTAGTAAGGAATAGTATTCTATTTGTGTAGCAGTAAGACACAAAATATAATTTTGTTCCCCTGGAAGAGACAGGATACTATGGATGATAATTATAACTTATAAAACAGTTAAGAAATGATGTTCTAATGATAATAGTAATTCGATAGGAACTAGTTGCGCAGGTATTCAATAGGAAGAGCACAATTTTATTGTGTGGATCATAAGGATTAGATTAGAATTAAAGCGAAACTTTTGAATAGCGTGGGAAAAAGGAGAGTCTGGTAGACTCCCTTCTTAAGATTGAAGAATTGTTTATGGTTCAAAAAAGAAAAAGGATAATGATCGCAAACCAGCGGAAAATAAGCTATAGAATATCGATAGATAAAAGAGTTGTGGAAGTAAAAATTAGAATAGTTGGTGCAAATGTAATAAAGAAATGTTATGAATATTAGTTAAAGTATTGACTAGAATGGTCGGAGGACCAAATCAAAGTAATATTGAAGTATAATGGATTTATTAGGGACGATAAAAGGTGCTAAATTACAACTCGAAAGTCAAGTTAAGGAAGAAGATAAGATTGAAGAATAAAATAGTTAAAGTTAAGTTGTGAAATGGAAAAAAAAAAAAGACAACAAATAGAACAATAAGAAAGGAAAAAAACACTAGATGAGGAATTGCACCAGGGCAAACAACTTACTTAAAACGCGTAACGATATCTCGAACTATTTTATCAAAAAAAGAAATAAGTTAAACAAAATCAAACAAGATAGTGCAAAATGGCACATAGGCCTTGGTCATAAATGGAGATGGTAAGATAATGGTTGTGGACCTATGGCTAAGAAAGAGATAAGCAGTTCATATATGACCAACAAGGTCATTAAAAAAAAAATGACTACAAAGGAAAATAATTGCTAAAACAACAGCAAGAAAAGACTAAAATATTCTAAACTAAACTAAAGGTTACATCAAATGATCAAGAGATTTGATAAGAAAAGAGTAAAACTGAGTTCTCACCCATAGGATTGTACGAGGTCCTAGAAAGAGTGGATCCACTAGCACACAGATTTGCTTACCTCTAAAATTGAAATGAATTTGAATCTAACTTATGACAAAAGCTCATAAGAAATATGGCACATGAGGTAAGCAATGGATGAGTAAATAGTATTAGTTAAAGTGCTAAGGAACCATCGTTCAGGCCAGGAAGCTATTTGGGAGCGTGAATAGGACATGAGGAGATAGCACCCACAACTGTCCAAAAACTGATACCATGTAAAATTTCGAGGACAAAATTATTTTAAGGGGGGGAGAATTGTAACACCCCTATTTGCATAGCCTGGTATATGTTCCTGTTCCGATGACCGGTGTCGGTCTGAATAATTAAGAGGATTAGAACTATGCTTAAGACAACTAGAAAAGCCCTAATCGAAAATAAATAGTGATTACCATATAGAAAAGTAAAAATAAGAAAAACAGTACATAAAAGGTTAAATCAGCCTGGAGTTACAGCGATGGGTGACCTTCGCGGGAAATGACTGCGAGGTCAGTCTAAATCCAAATTTCGAACTTTAAAATGTGACACCGCGGTCCTTAGGACCATTGCGAACACAGTGGAAAAGAGAAAATCATAGAAAAGAATTGTTAAGCAGGTCAAATAATTAGGTCAGGGATCCGGGAGAAATATCAAAGAACTAGCAAACCGGATCGAACCTGTAACACCCCCATTTGCATAGCCTGGTATATTTCACTGTTCCGGTGACCGGTGTCGGTCCGGACAATTAAGGAGATTAGAACCACACTTAAGACAACTAGATAACCTATAAAAACAGATAATTAGTAATTGTCAATTAGTTAAGTATAAATAAGAAAAACATAACATAAGAAGTTAAACGAGCTGAGAGTCACAACGATGGGTGACCTTCTCGGGAAGGACTACGAAATCATTTTAAACTCAAATTTCGAACCTTAAAATGTCACGCTGTGGTCCTTAGGACTATTATAAACACAGTGGAAAAGAGAAAATCACGAAAAAGAACTGTTAAGCTAGTCAAATAATTAGGTCAGGGAGCCAGAAGAAATATTGTATTAATTGCAAACCGAGATGAACCGGCGAGGGGCAATTTGGTCAATTGACCCTGAGAGCTGACTCCTGACCTAACTGTCAAATAAAATCGGAGAAAAGAAAATTTCAGAATCGATAATTAAATTAAAGAACTAATAGAAAAATTAATGAAAAAGAAAAAAAAACTTTATTTCATCATCTTGATGACATCACAAATGATGTCAAAATAAAAATTAATTTTGCCCAATAATTGACCAAGTCAAATGGCTAATTTAAGAGATAAATAACATAAAAAAACAAAAAGAAATTCATTTTGCTTCTTTCTTTCTCCTTCTTGCCGATTCATCTTTTTCTCTCTTCTCTCTCATTTTCTTCCTCCACCATGAAAGCTTGTGTTAAGCTCTCACAACCCTAAAAACCTCCATTAATTTCACAACTCCCATAAGAAAAAATTTCCCTTGAGCTTTGATTTAAAGATTGAAAAAAGAAAGATGAGGAAAATTGAAGGATTGGAGAAGTGGAAATTCACAAATTTAGGTAAGTCCATTTTCTCTTTTAAATTAAGTATTATGATTGGATATGAGGTTGAATAAGTGTGAATTGCATGGAAAATATGAAAAATCATGGTTGTTAGGAGTCATAAAAAAATTCAGCAGCCATGAGATTGGGTGGAGATGATATGTGTGAAGGAACGGAAGCGTGAAAAACACAAGTTTATATCATTGAATTCAAAAATTTTCACCTAGGGTCACATGCATCATGCAAGATTTATTTTTATCTATTTTGATTTCAATGATAAACAACATATTAAAACTCTTTTAATATGTTTTTGGATCTGTATTTGCCATTTAAGATTTTAAAATTAATCAGATTAATTTTAGAACCCTAGATTAAATCAAGAACGATTACACTAACCTCTTGATGCACTGCAGCGTGCCTGCGCCTTTGAGATTCGTCTTCAGGACACTAGATGTTGTCCATCTAGCTTGTCCACACCAAGAACACCTATGGCAGCCCTTGAATAGATTCTAAAGCCTTTTCTATTAATTAGAAATTCAAGTTCTGCCTTTTAAGAGATTAAAGATGTAAACAGGACACTAGAAACAATTTCTAGTGTTCTTAATTCAAGAGATTGATGGTTAATCTCTTTGAATTGATGAGAGATGAAGAAGAATAGAGGGAGGGCTGCAAAATGGCGTGACCAAGGAGTGTGGCTGCTGGTTGTATTTTATTTTCTCATAACAACACTTAAATAGCTAGGTTAACACATTAAACCCTTGCCACATGTCACCCTTTGATTAGCTCTAGGTTTAAGTGACCCAATCACATTGTGCCAAGTGTCAAACCTATATGTAATCTTGATTTTAATCATCTTACATGATTAAAAAACATTTGGCAAGCTTATGTATTATGCCATGTGTCACCATCTCATGGTGCCACGTGTCACACTGCAAAATGACCAAAATGCCCCTGTGTCTTAATTTTGAGTTCTCAACCCAAAATGATTATTTTTCTTCTTCTAATTAATTTATATCAAATATAAATTAATTAATTAATCTCTATTAATTAATTTCTCATTAATTAAATTCATATTTAAACACTTTAAATATAAATTTAACTTATATTATACATCCAATAATCTAGATTTGGTTTCAAGTCATGCTAGGGACTTTGCAAACTAATTGCAAACCAAACCTATTTAATTAATCAATTAAACTCTTTAATTAACTAATTAAATCATATTTAATTAGGTGATAACTTGTGTATGTGTGTGACTTACTAGGCTCATCACTAATTGGCAATGAGACATGATATCAACTCTTAATATCATCAAAACTCTTTCTTACCATAAATGATTTCTCTAAATCATTTTATGAACCTCATGGACCATGGTTAACACCTAGCATAGCATGCCATGGCCACCCAATTAGTAATAAGGTTTACCTTAAATGAACCTATAATCATATGTTACCATGCACTATAATCTCTCTGTTACAAAATCCCAACTCAAGTTGGAGTCATGGTTTATGTCAAACTCCATTTGCTATGAATATTATGTTCTATTTTAATACCAGTTCTTGATTAAAAAGATTTTCTCATCAGAAACTCTTTTCTGAATAAATCTATCTGTCCTGGCTAGGAACTTGAAACATCAAGAACAATTAAATGAACATAGGATTTTATCTCTATTTACTTAGAGGAATAGATTCCATCTTGATCAACACCTACCTCCATATATAACTAGTAGGAGCCAACACATGCCCATATACCCTTACACAGTACAAGTATGAAAGCAGTATCAAACTCAAACTACCTATATACAAGATAACTGTGCTATCTCAGGTCTAAAGATTATATGCACTGATATGATTTATGACAAAACATTGACAAGAGTAAACTCCATATGCTTGTCATAAGTGTCACGGTTCGACCTACTTATCATTTATAAGTGCCTATCATGTTTGTTATATGGCATGAGACTCACCATTCCATCTTATTTATATCTCATATAAATAACTTGGGAACAAACATGAATACAATCTTTCTGGATAAGTCATGTCCTTATTATGAAGTATCCTCGATTGTGAACCTATTTATGATACTTCGTGCTAGAAATATTGTCACTCATATTCTTAACAACTTAAGAATAATATTTCTAACAAAATATCAATGGACCTTTTCTATTACACATAAATATATTATGTAAACGGAAAAGTGGAAATGCCTTTTATTAATAAAAATATGTACAAGATACATACTAAATGATATGCTCTAGGGCATACTACTAACAATCTCCCACTAGCACTAGAGCCATTCATTACAATATCTTAGACCTATCTTCTCAAGATGTCGGTCTAACTGAGTCTGTGACATAGGCTTAGTGAATGGATCAGCTGGATTTTTCAGCTGATGTTATTTTTCTGCATGGCTATATCACCTTGCCCAACTACATATCTGATAATGTGGTAGTGCCTTTCCATGTGTTTGGATTTTGGGTGAGACCTTAGTTCCTTAGCCTGTATGACTGCTCCATTGTTGTCAACTATTGACTCAATGGAAGGAACTACTGTAAGTTCTGTCACGAACTTCTTTATCCAAACAGCTTCGTTTGCAGCATCTGATGCAGCAATAGACTCAGCCTCTGTAGTGGAATCTGTAGTCGTGCTCTGTTTGGAACTCTTCCAACTGACTGCACCTCCATTACAAATGAACACATATCCAGAGGTAGACTTTCTATCATCGATATCTGATTGGAAATCGTAATCAAGATAACCATCCAATTGCAAGTCTCCACCTCCATAAATCAAGAATAAATCCTTAGTTTTTCTCAAGTACTTAAGAATATTCTTGATGACTATCCAGATGTTCCAAACCCGATTGGATTGATACCTGCTAGTCAAACTAACAGCATATGCGATATCCGGCCTAGTACACAACATTGCATACATTAAACTTCCAATAGCCGAAGCATATGGAATCCTGGCCATCTTATCTCTTTCTTCAGGTATCTTTGGAGACATCTCTTTAGAAAGATGGATACCATGTCTCACTGGTAACAATCCTCTCTTGGAATCAAGCATGTTAAACCTCTTTAACACCTTTTCCAAGTATAGACTTTGGGATAAACCAATTATTCTTTTCGCTCTATCTCTATAGATGCGAATTCCAAGAATATAGGTTGCCTCCCCTAAGTCTTTCATGGAGAATGTATTTGACAACCATACCTTTATAGTCGTCAACATACCCGTGTCATTACCCATCAACAGTATGTCATCCACATATAAGACAAGGAAAGTGATAGCACTGTCACCAACCTTCTTATATACACATGGCTCATCCTCATTTTTGATAAAACCAAAGGATTTAATGGCTTCATCAAAACGGATGTTCCAACTCCTTGAAGCTTGTTTCAACCCATAAATGTATCGCTTTAGCTTGCATACCTTGGAACCATCTTGGGATTCAAAACCCCTAGGTTGTTCCATGAAAATGCTTTCTTCAATGTATCCATTGAGAAAAGCTGTTTTGACATCCATCTGCCAAATCTCATAATCATAGTATGCAGCTATTGCTAATAAAATCCTAATTGATTTAAGCATGGCAACAAAGTAGAAAGTCTCCTCATAGTCGATTCCTTGCCTTTGGCGAAACCCTTTCGCTACTAGCCTTGCCTTATAGGTCTCTACCTTTCCATCAGAACCAATTTTCTTCTTGAAAACCCATTTGTTCCCTATAGGTACAATACCTTCAGGTGGGTCAACAAGATCCCAAACTTCATTCTTATACATGGAATCAATCTCGGATTTCATAGCATCAATCCATTTTGAAGAGTCTATATCTGATATAGCTTCTTCATAAGTAAGTGGATCATCTCCATGATCTACTTCTTCATGAGTAGACAACTCTTGTTCTTCTTCATGAAGAAAACCATATCTCATTGGTGGGTGAGATACCTTGGTTGTTCTACGAGGAACAGCTGTAGATATTTCATCAATGGGTATAGGTTTACTAGATGGATCTATATCCATCTGATCTGTTGGTTCGTCAGAATTCTCCAATTCTAACTCTATTTCCCTTCCTTTGCCTCCTTCTTGAACAAATTATTGTTCAAGAAATGTGGCATCTCTACTTATCACAACCTTTTGTGAAGTAGGCAAATAAAAATAATATCCAAAACTATCTTTTGGATATCCAACAAATCGACCTTTTTCTGATCTGGTCTCCAATTTATCAGTGTTCAGCTTTTTGATATAAGCTGGACAACCCCAAATCTTAACATGCTTAAGACTTGGTTTTCTTCCATGCCATATCTCATAAGGTGTGGAAGAAACTGATTTTGATGGAATCCTATTCAGAATATACAAAGCTGATTCTAATGCAAATCCCCAAAAGAAGATTGGCATATCAGTATAGCTCATCATACTACGTACCATATCCAATAGGGTACGATTTCTCCTTTCAGATACACCATTCAGCTATGGCGTTCCTAGAGGAGTCAGCTGAGAAACAATGCCATGCTCTCTCAAGTATTTATCAAATTCAGTACTCAAATATTCACCTCCACGATCTGATCGAAGAGCTTTAATACTCTTTCCTGTTTGATTTTCTACTTCAGATTTAAATTCTTTGAACTTTTCAAAAGATTCATGTTTGTATTTCATCAAATACAAATACTTAAACCTTGATTTATCATCAGTAAAGGTAATAAAATAATGAAAACCCCTCTAGCCATTTCTTTAAATGGACCACATACATCACTATGTATTAGCTCCAAAATATTTTCAGCTCTTAGCCCTTGTCCAACAAAGGGTGATCTAGTCATTTTACCCTGAAGGTAAGATTCACAAGTTGGAGTAGGCTCAGAGCCCAATGAGGATAGAATCCCCATTTTCTCCAATTTTGCAATCCTATCTTCTGCAACATGACATAACCTTAAGTGCCAAATATATTTTGAACTTGAGTTGGTTTTCACCATGGCATTGTATTCGTTTAGATTGCTATACCGCCGTTGGAAACACTTTCTTACTGGCAATGGAAACACTTTCCTATTGGCAGTGGAAACACTTTCCTGTTGGCAGTGGAAACACTTTCCTTTGCCTTTGTCAGCTTTGGTCTTCCCTTTCTGTTTAGCTATTTTCTTGGAAGGACCAGGAATCTGAGGTTTCTTTTTCTTATTACCCTTCTTCTTGTTGGACTTTCTAGCAGAAGAAGATGCAACCAAAGCTACCTCTTTCCCTTTATTGCCTGGCATATTCTTTTGGGCAATAACCAGCATGTTGAGTAAACCAGCTAAGGTGCATTCCTGTTTAGTCATATGGAAATTTGTCACAAAATTCCCAAAAGACTTAGGAAGGGACTGAAGGATCAAATCCATCTGTAGTTGGAAATCCATGTTAAAGTCAAGATTTTCCAACTGCTTAATCAGCCGAATCATCTTGTGGACATGATCCCCAATATTCTATCCCTCAGACATCCTCATACGGAATAGCTGTCTAGATATCTCATACCTAGCATTCCTGCTGTGCTCACCATACAACTCTTGTAGGTGAAGGAGGATCTCACTCGCACTCTGCATGTTCTCATGTTGCTTCTGTAACTCATTACTCATGGAAGCAAGCATGTAACACTTAGCTCTCATATCATGCTCCTTCCAGTTGTCCAAATTATCATGTTCCTCTTGTGTGGCCTCTGGAGGTAAGGGACCAGGAACATTTGAATCTAGAACATATCCTATATGTTCAAGGTTCAAGACAAGCTTCAAATTTCTTAGCCAATCAGACAGATTTGGTCCTGTCAACCTATTATGATCAAGTATGCTTGCAAGGATATTGGATGGTGGTGGTTGTTTTGTGCTCATTTTTATCAGAAAATTAACTGCAGAAAATAACCAGATTAATTAGTAAATGTATCATGTAATTAACCAAAATGATTATGGTCTTTTAATCAAATTGGTCCTCCCACTAACTTAGCGAATCCTACACTTCCAAAGTAGGAAACGGAAATCCTAGTTGGATGGATTTTTAGTGGGTGATTGAATTCTTATAATTCTATTGATCATCCTCAGGTACATCCATTATTGGAATTACAATAAACTATAAGTGAGCAACTCCTTGCCCATCACATCTCATGTGAGGTTCAATCCTTTACCCAGCCCCTAATGCTCAAAATCTCAGGTACATCCATTATTGACTTATCTTGCATTAGTTAAGTTGATCCCATTGAGCCAGTAATTATGTAAATAATTTTAATGTCCTCAGGTACATCCAATATTGGCCACCAAACCATTTACATATTTACAACATCTCATGCTTAACAATTATTCTTAAGAAAATCTCTTAAATTAATTGCATCTCATGCAACTATTTAAAATTTCTTCAAATAATTGCCCCAATGGAGGGCCTATGTTATAATTACTTTAATTATAGCATATCCAACTTAATCATTTGTTTGGAAGATTTTATGGTCATTCTAATTACTATTAAGGTCTCACTTTGCACATTATCCATTTAGCATGCATATATCATATAATTGCATACATTTCCATACATCTCATGCATTCATGGATAAGCAGTAAATATGGTATGATTATGGACTTTCTAAGGGATTCAATTCTGAGCCACCAAGAATTGAATCAGGGCATTCCTAGGTGCATTTCATTCATTCATTTTATAAGAGTTGCTGAAGGAGTACATAATCAACACTTGATCTTGAATTCCTCCCACTGGTCCCACCAATGCTCTTGACCTCCTTGAACTTATTGCAATCCAATATTACATAGTAATCCTTGGCATACCAAGGCGAATTTACAAGAACTTAAATAAATGAAATTACAACCCAAAAATTATTACAAACTTAATAATATATGCCCAAAATAAATTAAAATAAATTAATTAATTTACAATCCCAAAGAAACATAAAAGAAATAAATCCAATCACATTGGTCTTTTATAGTCCATGATCATCCATCATGCATATCACTATTTAACAATTAAATAAAATATACATACTTAAATTAAATTGAATATCTCATATTCAACTTAAAAATCCAGATTTGAATATGATTCAAATAAATTTAAAAATTCATATTTGAATCTCATTCAAACAAATTTAAAAATTCAGATTTGAATCACATTCAAACAACTTCAAAAATTCAGATTTGAATCACATTCAAACATTTTTTAAAAAATCAGATTTGAATCACATTCAAACATTTTTTAAAAAATCAGATCTGAATTTTATTCAATCAATTTTAAAAAATCAGATTTAAATATGATTCAAACAACTTTAAAAATTTAGATTTGAATCACATTCAAACAACTTTTAAAATTCATATTTGAATCGCATTCAAACAATTTTTAAAATTCTGATTTGAATCATAATTTAATTGTGTGATTAAAATTCCTAATTAAACATTTTAATTAGTCATATGATGAACCTTTCATCATGCAACAATTGCAGAATTTAATAACAACCATGCACACCATGATCTTCCAAAGCCATGCGCATCATGTTGGAGTTCATCAAGCATGCCGCCACACCTCTTGATCCAACCAGCAATGGATCAATCATCTCATGATCAAATCACACAATTAAATCATATAATAAACAATCTAAATGGCAAATATAGTGGCTCTGATACCATTTGAAGGAACGGAAGCGTGAAAAACACAAGTTTATATCATTGAATTCAAAAATTTTCACCTAGGGTCACATGCATCATGCAAGATTTATTTTTATCTATTTTGATTTCAATGATAAACAACATATTAAAACTCTTTTAATATGTTTTTGGATCTGTATTTGCCATTTAAGATTTTAAAATTAATCAGATTAATTTTAGAACCCTAAATTAAATCAAGAACGATTACACTAACCTCTTGATGCACTGCAGCGTGTCTACGCCTTTGAGATTCGTCTTCAGGACACCAGATGTTGTCCCTCTAGCTTGTCCACACCAAGAACACCTATGGCAGCCCTTGAACAGCTTCTAAAGCCTTTTTCTATTAATTAGAAATTCAAGTTCTGCCTTTTAAGAGATTAAAGATGTAAACAGGACACTAGAAACAATTTCTATTGTTCTTAATTCAAGAGATTGATGGTTAATCTCTTTGAATTGATGAGAGATGAAGAAGAATAGAGGGAGGGCTGCAAAATGGCGTGACCAAGGAGTGTGGCTGCTGGTTGTATTTTATTTTCTCATAACAACACTTAAATAGCTAGGTTAACACATTAAACCCTTGCCACATGTCACCCTTTGATTAGCTCTAGGTTTAAGTGACCCAATCACATTGTGCCAAGTGTCAAACCTATATGTAATCTTGATTTTAATCATCTTACATGATTAAAAAACATTTGGCAAGCTTATGTATTATGCCATGTGTCACCATCTCATGGTGCCACGTGTCACACTGCAAAATGACCAAAATGCCCCTGTGTCTTAATTTTGAGTTCTCAACCCAAAATGATTATTTTTCTTCTTCTAATTAATTTATATCAAATATAAATTAATTAATTAATCTCTATTAATTAATTTCTCATTAATTAAATTCATATTTAAACACTTTAAATATAAATTTAACTTATATTATACATCCAATAATCTAGATTTGGTTTCAAGTCATGCTAGGGACTTTGCAAACTAATTGCAAACCAAACCTATTTAATTAATCAATTAAACTCTTTAATTAACTAATTAAATCATATTTAATTAAGTGATAACTTGTGTATGTGTGTGACTTACTAGGCTCATCACTAATTAGCAATGAGACATGATATCAACTCTTAATATCATCAGAACTCTTTCTTAACATAAATGATTTCTCTAAATCATTTTATGAACCTCATAGACCATGGTTAACACCTAGCATAACATGCCATGGCCACCCAATTAGTAATAAGGTTTACCTTAAATGAACCTATAATCATATGTTACCATGCACTAGAATCTCTCTCATTACAAAATCCCAACTCAAGCCGAGTCATGGTTTATGTCAAACTCCGCTTGCTATGAATATTATGTTCTCTTTTAATTCCAGCTTGATTAAAAAGATTTTCTCATCGTAAACTCTTTCTGAATAAATCTATCTGTCTGGCCAGAACTTGAAACATCAAGAACAATTAAATGAACATAGGATTTTATCTCTATTTACTTAGAGGAACAGATTCCATCTTGATCAACACCTACCTCCATATATAACTAGTAGGAGCCAACACATGCCCATATACCCATACACAATACAAGTATGAAAGCAGTATCAAACTCAAACTACCTATATACAAGATAACTGTGCTATCTCAGGTCTAAAGATTATATGCACTGATATGATTTATGACAAAACATTGACAAGAGTAAACTCCATGTGCTTGTCATAAGTGTCACTGGTTCGGCCTACTTATCATTTATAAGTGCCTATCATGTTTGTTATATGGCATGAGACTCACCATTCCATCTTATTTATATCTCATATAAATAACTTGGGAACAAACATGAATACAATCTTTCTGGATAAGTCATGTCCTTATTATGAAGTGTCCTCGATTGTGAACCTATTTATGACACTTCGTGCTAGAAATATTGTCACTCATATTCTTAACAACTTAAGAATAATATTTCTAACAAAATATCAATGGACCTTTTCTATTACACATAAATATATTATGTAAACGGAAAAGTGGAAATGCCTTTTATTAATAAAAATATGTATAAGATACATACTAAATGATATGCTCTAGGGCATACTACTAACAATGTGTTAGTGTAATAAATTATGTACATAAGTTCAATGGAAGTACTTGTTGTGCTTAGAATGTTTCAATTTCATGAATTGTACAAATTAAAAAAATTTAGGGTTCTTGGTGCCATTGAAATTGGGAGAAAATTTTGAAAATTAGCTAAATGATGTTTTTGACCTAATGTGAAGTGAAAAATGGTCATTTGTGACCTAATTAAGGGTGTTAGAAGTGTTGGAATTAAAGCCAAATTCAGAGGGAGTGTGGTCATGCTGCCAAAACTTCCTTTGAGGGACCAAAAATGAAATTTTATGAGTCCAATTGCTATGAGACCAATTGGGAATGAAAATAGGCACTAAATGGCACAATTTTCATTTAGGAAGCATGCCCAAAAAGTGACCAAAACCTAATGAACAAATTAGCCAAAGTTGAAAAATTGCAGGCTGCCCTGTATAAACTGACCAAATAAATAGTGTTTGTTCATTTGGTCATAACTTGAGCTAGGCAGGTCAAAATGACCTGAACTTTTACCAGTGGTTAGATGGGATATAGACCTAAAACTTTCATGAAGAACACCAATCCAAATTATGCTATTAACCCAATCAAATCACTGAGCAAAAATGAATCACTGAATCTGCAGGACTGCAGATTTACCATATGAATAGTAAAGATTAATGGCTATAACTCTCTCTAGAAAACTCCGATTTAAGCGATTCTTGAACCAATGGAAACCTAAGACATAGTATAACATTTCATATGAAGAAAATTAGACCAAATTATGGACTTAACTTGATCAAATTACTGAACGAAATTGGATCAATAAATCTGTCAGAACTAAAATCTGCAGCATGAACATTAACCGTATTTTGGACATAACTTGAGCTAAAAACTCCAATTGGGGTGATTCAAAAAGGAGAATAAACTTAAGACATTAGGGAACATTTTCTATGAAGAAAGTTTTGCCAAATTCCAATAGTAAAGTGATCAATGGAACAGTGTAACTTAGGACTCCAAAACTGAAAATTGGCAATTTTGCCAAAAAGACCTAAGTTTTGAGAAAACAACCAAAACCAACAAATTCAATGACCAAAATTTGGTATGTGGGTGAATTTGGAATTTCCATACCTATTAAGTCTTAGAATGTCAACAATTTGACTTGAATAGTATAGTGAATAGTAACCTAAAACGCAAAATTTCAAGAACGTCGAATTTAACACGTTAGAGTTAGGTAAAAATAAAGTTAAATTTATTTTTAGATTTATGCTAAGTTATGATACTGAAACACTGTAAAATTGTGTATTTCAGTTGAAAAGAATACAGGGAAAGAACCCGAGGAACCGAGTCAAGGCCAAGAGGCGACTCGCTTGAGGTTTGTGTACAACATCACTATGCTTTAAAATTTATTAATTAAGTGAATGAAATATGCATTTTACTTTTGCTTTGAATTGTTGAAAGTATTGTGACCCTATTTATGATGTTTTGATTTAAATTGTGAAAGTTACTGTGTATATTTGAAATGACAATGTTTAGCAAATTGTTAAGATAAGTTTTGAAACCACAGTGTCATGACCATATATTTTAACACCTCACTAGCACGACTAGTGGTGGTAATTAGTTTCAAATTTTGATTCCTTCTCTGGAGAAATGTTGAGGTGTGCCAGTAGAAAAGGATGTGAATGGATATCTATATATTTGAGCTAGCTAGCCTTGTGATGTGATTTCTCTTTAGCCTCTGGCTATTGAGATTCTATTTGTTTCGAATGGCATGAACTAACTGTGGGTTTTATGAGATGTGATTTGATACTTCAAAATGAAACTGTTTGGGATTAAAATCTCATAAATTATGTTTTGTGTTTAACTCACATGCTCAGTTTAAATTTTGAATAAATGTGATTTTATTTCTGCATAAAGATTATTTTAGTATGTTGTGCACCACTGAGTCCTAGTACTCAGCGATAGCTTTTATTACTATCGCAGATATAGAGACTAGAGGAGCAGCAAACTGAGCTGTTGAGGTGTGAGAAGCTATTAGCTTGAAGTCATCGGGTATAATTTATACCCTAACTGTAAATATTTCTTTTGATGTATGTAATGCATATAAATGTATGGACATGTAAATTCGATCTTGAGCAGTTTGTATAAAGCTTGTGTAAAGTTTGTAATAAATTTTAGTTGAATTTCTCTTAATGTAAATTTTGTAAGGATGTTTATAAATTGTTTTGTCCTTAATGAATTATGAATGGAACTATTTTATTTAATTTGAATGAACTGGATTGCTGGTATTTTGAAGGTTGATAAATGTGTTGAGAAATTGGTTGAGATTGAGTATGAATTTGAAGCAGTGGTTGAAAAATTATTGGAAGTGCTTTTTTTTTTAACAAGTATTTGAAGAACTATTTTCTTAAAAATATAAACGGAACTCTGTCAAAATTTTTATAAAATTTGCGGAGAAATAAAATGGACAAAAAATATTAACTAGTTTTAATTTTAATTAAATGTTTTAAATACCTATTAGAAAATGCTCACCACTTAACAAAAGCAAGAAAATTGTTTTAAAATCCCTTGTAGGGTACTTAATGAGTTATCGGAAGGTGAAGTTCAGCAGTTCATTAAGTATTCTACGGGATCATGTTATGCCTTACAGAGGGGTAAGGTGTGACATGTTTTAGTGGCATCAGAGCAAAATTTTTGAAGTATGTTTTAACCTATTAATTTGTGTCTTTCCTTGTTAAGTACAACTGCTCAATGTCCATATTTGTTACATACAGTGCATTACATTATGAATATGAACTAACGGAGGGAAATCTCCATGTGTTACTTGTTCAGGAGATACCCTAACTTCAGACTGAGATGGATGAAGGGGATCGCTCAGTTGAGCAATCTGTTGAAGCTGAGGCACAAGGGGAAGCCCCAGCTATGTAGAATGTTAGTGGATCAGTAGCACCAGTCCCACAAATGCCGCAGTTTCCTGCATAGTTCGCACAGCAGATGGCTGCGATATTTCAACAAATGGCTGGGGGTATGCGGCAAGCTCCACCGGACATACGTGGCACAATCACCGCCTCGGCAGACGATTATGATAAATTAGTGAAGTATGGGGCTCCAGAATTTAAGGGTACAGTGGATCCTTTAGAGGCAGAGCAATGGCTTGAAAGAATGGACAGAGTATTTAAGAAGCTGTACTGCCAAGATGAACTAAAGTTTGAGTATTCTGTGTCGCTATTGCAAGGGGATGTGTATGATTGGTGGAAGACCATCCCCCACAGCTTAGCTGAACCACCAGTGCTGACCTGGGATGACTTCAGCAGAGAATTCAGACAGAAATACATCCCAGAAGCATATGTTGATTAGAAGTTGCAAGAATTTTTGAGTTTGAAACAAGGGAATAGATCAGTGGCAGAGTATGAGAGGGAGTTCTCCCGCTTAAGTCATTATGCTGGGAGTCTCCTTTCCACTAGCAAGGCAAGATGCAAGAGATTTGAGAGTGGTTTGAAGCCCAGCATAAGGATGCAAGTTGTGGGATTTCGACACAGGAACTTCTCAGAGCTCATCTCTCAAGCACTTAAGTTGGAAAGAATAGAATCAGAAGCAACCCTAGTGAAAGAAAAATCAGAAAAAGCTGAAAAATCAGAGAAAGACAAAGGGGAAAAATCAGTAAAACAGAGTTCTGGTGGGACTTCTGGGAAGAAAAAGAAGTTTAGTGGACCCAGCAGGGGTCGAGGTGGAAGATTTGGTAGGGGCAGATTTTTCGGAAAGAGACCCCCTAGGTATGGTCAGCAGTCGAGCAGGGGTTCACATTCTATCCGCCCCTGTGAGACTTGTGGCAAGATTCATGGGGGGGAGTGTTATTAAGCCATTGGAGCCTGCTTTAACTGTGGAGGCAAGGGTTATTTAGCAAGAGACTGCACTAGTGCTCCATCTCTGAGATATGGTCCCGCTCCTACTACTGCCGAGGGATCTATTCAGAGTCCTGCTCCCAGAGGTTCACAGTCTGTTGGCAGAGGAAGAGGCAGAGGTAGAGGCACTGCTTCTGGTAGTCAGGGCACAGTTGGTCGATCAGCACAAGTAAGTGCTTCAGCCAGAGTCTACACGATGAGACAGCGAGAAGAGGCTGAGACTTTTGATGTGGTAGCTGGTACATTCTCTATCTCTGATCAAGAAGTATTTGTATTGTTTGATCAGGGTTCAACCCATTCATATGTTAGTGCTAGCATAGTTAGTTCACTTGCTGTTCCATGTGTGCAAATAGGTTTTGAAGTGCTAGTAACTAGTCCGTTAGGACAAGAGGTCCGGGTTAACAGAATTTATAGGGACTGTCCTTTAATGATCCAAGGACATGTTTTTCTGTCAGATTTGATTGAAATGCCCTTCAGAGATTATGATATCATCTTGGGCATGGATTGGTTAGCCAGGCATCACGCCATTATTGACTGTAGACTAAAGACAGTCACTTTCGGTTTCCCTTTGTACGGTGATGTGGTAATACATGGGGAGAGGCATTTACTACTATCCAACATCATTTTAGCTGCACTGGCTAGAAAAATGATTAGGAAAGGGTGTGAGGCGTACTTGGCACATGTGATAGACACCCAAGTGGGTAGTTCAGCATTGAGGGACATCCCTACTGTATGTGACTTTCCGGATGTGTTTCCTGATGAATTGCCAGGATTACCTCCAGAAAGAGAGGTGCAGTTTGAGATTGATGTCATGCATGGTGTGGACCCAATCTCCATAACGCCATATAGAATGGCACCTATAGAATTGAAAGAATTGAAAGTGCAGTTCCAAGAATTGCTTGATAAGGGCTTTATCCGCCCTAGTGTGTCACCTTGGGGAGCGCCAGTGTTGTTTGTAAAGAAGAAAGATGGCACTCTCCGCTTGTGTATTGATTATCAACAGTTAATAAGGTGACAATAAAGAATAGATATCCATTGCCTCGCATTGATGACTTATTTGATCAGTTGAGGGATGCAGCTGTATTCTCCAAAATTTACCTGAGATCAGGTTATTATCAGCTGAAAGTACAAGAGCAAAGTATTTCTAAAACTGCCTTCAGAACCCGTTTTGGCCATTATGAGTTTTTGGTTATGCCATTCAGGTTAACTAATGCTCCGGCTGCTTTTATGGATCTGATGAACACTATCTTCAGACCATACCTCGGCCAGTTTGTTGTGGTATTCATAGATGATATATTGGTCTACTCGAGGAGTGCAGAAGAGCATGATAGACATCTGCGGATTGTACTACAAACCTTGAGGGAGAAACAACTATATGCCAATTTATCGAAGTGTGAATTTTGGCTAAAGGAAATATCTTTCTTGGGTCATTTAGTATCAAAAGAGGGCATCAAGGTAGATCCAAGTAAGATTGAAGCTATCCTTAATTGGAGGCCACCCAGAAATGTCACAGAGATTCACAGTTTTCTGGGTTTAGCTGGGTACTACTGTAGATTTGTGAAGGGATTCTCCATGTTGGCATCTCCATTGACCAAGTTGCTTCAAAAAGATGTTAAGTTTCAGTGGACGGATAAATGCCAACAGAGTTTTGATGAATTGAAGAGATGTTTGACTGAAGCTCCAGTCCTGACTTTACCTACACCGGGTAAAGAATATACAGTTTACAGCGATGCTTATCACAATGGGTTAGGCTGTGTATTGATGCAAGATCGAAATGTCATTGCCTATGTATCACGCCAGCTGAAACCGCATGAGAGGAATTATCCGACACATGACTTGGAGCTTGCAGCTATTGTGTTTGCTCTTAAGATCTGGAGACACTATTTGTATGGGGAGAAATGCTACATCTACACAGATCATAAGAGTTTGAAGTATTTGGGCACCCAGAAAGAGCTGAATTTGAGACAGAGGAGATAGTTAAAGTTAATGAAAGACTATGGTTTTCTGATAGACTATCAGCCAGGAAAAGCTAATGTTGTGGCTGATGCCTTAAGTCGCAAGACTATGGCAAGTCTACGGGTTACTCCTTTGTCTTTGGTACATGAGTTGAGATCATTACATGCCAGCTTAGAGATTAATGATGAGGGGTAGACAGCAGTTGCATGGCATGTACAGCCAGTGTTGATTGATCATATCAGAATGGATGCTCAGAATGATAAAAAGTATCAGAAGCTATTGGAAGAAGTCAGGCAGGGCAAGAAACTAGAATTCTCAATCAGAGATGATGGTCTACTGCTACACCAGGGCAGAATGTATGTTCATAATAATGTTGAATTGAGACAGATCATTTTGAAGGAATCACATGAGTCTCCTTTTACCATGCACCCTGGTGGCACAAAAATGTATAAAGGGCTAAAGGAGCATTACTGGTGGATGGGTATTAAAAGAGATGTGGCAAAGTTTGTTTCCAGATGCCTAACTTGTCAGCAAGTAAAGGCAGAGCATCAAGTACCCGCTGGGTTGTTACATCCACTACCAGTACCAGAATGGAAATGGGAGAGAATAATGATGGATTTTGTGATGGGACTTCCGAGGACACAAAAGAGTCATGATGTAGTTTGGGTCATTATTGACAGACTGACCAAGTCTTCTCATTTTTTGCCAGTCCGGATGGATTACAGTTTAGAAAGATTGGCCAAGTTATAAATTGATGAGATTGTGAGACTGCATAGAGTGCTAGTATCCATCGTATCAGACAGGGATCCTAGGTTCACTTCTAGATTCTGGGTTAGTCTTCAGAGAGCCCTAGGAACTAGATTGAACTTTAGTATTGCATTCCACCCACAGACAGATGGCCAGTCTGAGAGGGTAATTCAGATATTGGAGGACATGCTACGGGTGTGATTGAATTTGAGGGCAGTTGGGACACACACTTGCCTTTGATTGAGTTTGCTTACAACAATAGCTACCAATCAAGCATAAGGATGCCTCCATATGAAGCGTTATATGGCAGAAAATGTAGAACCCCGTTATGTTGGGATGACATGGGTGAAAGAAAGATGATTGGACTCGAAATTGTTCAACAAACTGAAGAGAAAATCAGGGTGATCCGAGATTGACTTAAAACTGCATCAGACCATCAGAAGTCCTACATTGATTTGAAAAGAAGGGATATTGAGTATGCAGTGGGTGAGAAAGTTTTCCTCAAAGTTTCTCCTTGGAAAAGAATTATGAGATTCGGGAGAAAGAGGAAACTAAGTCCTCGTTTAATTGGGCCATAGGAGGTTCTGGAAAGAGTGGGTGCTTTAGCATATCGTTTGGCACTACCTTCAGAGTTGGAGAAGATACATAATGTCTTCCATGTGTCTATGTTGAGGAGGTATCGATCAGACCCATCTCATGTACTACCGGTAGAGGAAATTGAAGTGAATCTAGACCTCACATATGAAGAAAAACCCATAGTGATTCTGGCTTATAAGGTGAAGCAGCTACGGAACAAGTAGATACCATTGGTAAAAGTGCTGTGGAACCATCATTCAGGCCAGGAGGCTACTTGGGAATGAGAGGAGGACATGAGGAGACAGCACCCACAGCTGTTATGAGATTAATACCAGGTAAATTTCGAGACGAAATTTATTTAAGGGGGGGGGGGAGAATTGTAACACCCCCATTTGCATAGCCTGGTATATTTCACTGTTCTGGTGATCGGTGTCGGTCCGAACAATTAAGGAGATTAGAACCACACTTAAGACAACTAGATAACCTATAAAAATAGATAATTAGTAATCGTCAATTAGTTAAGTATAAATAAGAAAAACATAACATAAGAAGTTAAACGAGCTGAGAGTCACAGCGATGGGTGACCTTCTCGGGAAGGACTGCGAAGTCATTTTAAACTCAAATTTCAAACCGTAAAATGTGATGCTGCGGTCCTTAGGACTATTATAAACACAATGGAAAAGAGAAAATCACGAAAAAGAACTGTTAAGCCAGTCAAATAAATAGGTCAGAGAGCCAGAAGAAATATTGAATTAATTGCAAACCGGGATGAACCGGCGAGGGGCAATTTGGTCAATTGACCCCGAGAGCTGACTCCTGACCTAACTGTCAAATAAAATCGGAGAAAAGAAAATTTCAGAATCGAGAATTAAATTAAAGAACTAATAGAAAAATTAATGAAAAGGAAAAAAAAAGATTCATTTCATCATCTTGATGACATCACAAATGATGTCAAAATAAAAATTAATTTTGCCCAATAATTGACCAAGTCAAATGGCTAATTTAAGAGATAAATAACATAAAAAAACAAAAAGAAATTGATTTTGCTTCTTTCTTTCTCCTTCTTGCCGATTCACCTCTTTCTCTCATCTCTCTCATTTACTTCCTACACCATGAAAGCTTGTGTTAAGCTCTCAACCCTAAAAACCTCCATTAATTTCACAACTCCCTTAAGAAAAAATTTCCCTTGCGCCTTGATTTGAAGATTGAAAAAAAATAAAGATAAGGAAAATTGAAGGATTGGAGAAGTGGAAATTCACAAATTTAGGTAAGTCCATTTTCTCTTTTAAGTTAAGTATTATGAATGGATATGAGGTTGAATAAGTGTGAATTGCATGGAGAATATGAAAAATCATGTGTGTTAGGAGTCATAAAAAAATTCAGTAGCCATGAGATTGGGTGGAGATGATATGTTTTAGTATAATAAATTATGTACATAAGTTCAATGGAAGTAGTTGTTGTGCTTACAATGTTTCAATTTCATGAATTGTGCAAATTAAAAAAATTTGGGGTTCTTAGTGCCATTGAAATTGGGAGAAAAATTTAAGAATTAGCTAAATGATGTTTTTGACCTAATGTGAAGTGAAAAATAGTCATTTGTGACCTAATTAAGTATGTTAGAAGTGTTGGAATTAAAGCCAAATTCGGAGGGAGTGTGGTCATGCTGCTGGCAACATGACCAAAACTTCCCTTGAGAGACCAAAAATGAAATTTTACAAGTCCAATTGGTATGGGACCAATTGGGAATGAAAATAGGCACTAAATGACACAATTTTCATTTAGGAAGCATGCCCAAAAAGTGACCAAAACCTAATGAACAAATTGACCAAAGTTGGAAAATTGTAGGCTGCCCTGTATAAACTGACCAAATGAACAGTGTTTGTTCATTTGGTCATAACATGAGCTAGGCAAGTTAAAATGACCTGAAATTTTACCAGTGGTTAGATGGGATATAGACCTAAAACGTTCATGATGAACACCAACCCAAATTATGCCATTAACCCAATCAAATCACTGAGCAAATTTGAATCACTAAATCTGCAGGACTGCAGATTTACCATATGAACAGTAAAGTTTCAATGGCTATAACTCTCTCTAGAAAACTCCGATTTAAGTGATTCTTGAACCGATGGAAACCTAAGACACAGTAGAACATTTCATATGAAGAAAATTAGACCAAATTATGGACTTAACTTATTCAAATTGCTAAACGAAGTTGGATCAATAAATCTGCCAGAAATAAAATCTGCAGCATGAACAGTAACCATATTTTGGACATAATTTGAGCTAAAAAACTCCAATTGGGGTGTATCAAAAAGGAGAATAAACTTAAGACATTAGGAAACATTTTCTATGAAGAAAGTTTTCCCAAATTTCAACAGTAAAGTGACCAATGGAACAGTGCAACTTAGGACTCCAAAACTGAAAATTGGCAATTTTGCCTAAAAGACCTAAGTTTTGAGAAAACAACTAAAACCAACAAATTTAGCGACCAAAATGTAGTATGTGGGTGAAGTTGGAATTTTCATACCTATTAAGCCTTAGAAAGTCAACAATTTGACTTGAATAGTGTAGTGAATAGTAGCCCAAAACACAAAATTTCAAGAACATCGAGTTTAACACGTTAGAGTTAGGTAAAAGTGAAGTTAAATTTAATTTTGGATTTATGCTAAGTTATGGTACTGAAACATTGTAAAATTGTGTGTTTCAGTTGAAAAGAATACTAGGAAAAAACCCGAGGAACCAAATCAAGGCCAAGAGGCGACTCGCTTGAGGTTTGTGCACAACATCACTATGCTTTAAAATTTATTGATTAAGTGAGTGAAATATGCATTTTACTTTTGCTTTGAATTGTTGAAAGTATTGTAACCCTATTTATGATGTTTTGATTTAAATTGTGAAAGTTACTGTGTATATTTGAAATGACAATGTTTAGCAAATTGTTAAGATAAGTTTTGAAACGACAGTGTCATGACCATATATTTGAACACCTCACTAGCACGACTTGTAACACCCTAGGCAAATCCCACATCAGCAAAACACGGGAGAGATACTGGGTTTATAAGTTGGTGGTTCGTAACCCCTAGTGACGTGTTTTAAAACCAAGAGGGCTTCGGCCTAGAGCGGACAATATCACTAGTGGGTCGGGCCATTACATTTGTGGTATCAGAGCCGCTCCGCGTGCAACCTTGAGCGATAGTGGGGCAAACCTCAGCGAGGACGCTGAGTCCCATAAGGGGGGGTGGATTGTAACACCCTAGGCAAATCCCACATCGGCAAAATACTGGAGAGATGCTAGGTTTATAAGTTCGTGGTTCGTAACCCCTATTGACACGTTTTAAAACCGTGAGGGCTTCGGCCCAGAGCGGACAATATCACTAGTGGACTGGGCCATTACATTTGAAAATTTTGGACCATTTTCTCGATTTGTGTGTGTCATCCTTGCGTAGGGGCCATGCTAATCTTCTCTGTATCGTTCCAATTTTATCGGATGTCCCCAACAAATGTAATGGCTCGGCCCACTAGTGATATTGTCCGCTCTGGGCTGAAGCCCTCACGGTTTTAAAACGCGTCAATAGGGGTTACGAACCACCAACTTATAAACCCAGCATCTCTCCCGTGTTTTGCCAATGTGGGATTTGCCTAGGGTGTTACAATCCACCCCCCTTATGGGACTCAGCGTCCTCACTGAGGTTTGCCCCACTATCGCCCAAGGTTGCACCCGGAGCGGCTCTGATACCACAAATGTAATGGCCCAGCCCACTAGTGATATTGTCTGCTCTGGGCCGAAGCCCTCACGGTTTTAAAATGCGTCAATAGGGGTTACGAACTACAAACTTATAAACCCAGCATCTCTCCCGTATTTTGCCGATGTGGGATTTGCCTAGGGTGTTACACGACTAGTGGGGGTAATTAGTTTCGAATTTTGATTCCTTCTCTGGAGAAGTGTTGAGGTGTGCCAGTAGAAGAAGATGTGAATGGATATCCATATATTTGAGCTAGCTAGCCTTGTGATGTGATTTTTCTTTAGCCTCTGGCTATTGAGATTCTATTTGTTTCGAATGGCATGAACTAACTGTGGGTTTTATGAAATGTTATTTGATACTTCAAAATGAAATTGTTTGGGATTAAAATCTCATAAATTATGTTTTGTGTTTAACTTGCATGCTCTGTTCAAATTTTGAATAAATGTGATTTTATCTATGCATAAAGATTATTTTAGTATGTTATGCACCACTAAGTCCTAGTACTCAACGATAGCTTTTATTGCTATCGCAGATATAGAGACTAGAGGAGTAGCAGACTGAACTGCTGAGGTGTGAGGAGCTATCAGCTTAGCTTTTATTGCTATCGCAGATATAGAGACTAGAGGAGCAGCAGACTGAGCTGCTGAGGTGTGAGGAGCTATCAGCTTGAAGTAATCGGGTATAATTTATACCCTAACTGTAAATATTTCTTTTAATGTATGTAATGCACATAAATGTATGGATATGTAAATTCGGTCTTGAGCAGTTTGTATAAAGCTTGTGTAAAGTTTATAATAAATTTTAGTTGAATTTCTCTTAATGTAAATTTTGTAAGGATGTTTATAAATTGTTTTGTCCTTAATGAATTATGAATAGAACTATTTTATTTAATTTGAATGAACTGGATTGCTGGTATTTTGACGATCATTGGATAGTGGATTTGAAATTTGAAGGTTGATAAATGTATTGAGAAATTGGTTGAGATTGAGTATGAATTTGAAGCAGTGGTTGAAAAATTATTGGAAGTGTTTTTTTTTTTTTTACAGGTATTTGAAGAACTATTTTCTCAAAATATAAACGGAACTCTGTCAAAATTTTTATAAAATTTGCGGAGAAATAAAATGGACAAAAAATATTAACTAGTTTAATTTTAATTAAATGTTTTAAATACCTATTAGAAAATGCTCACCACTTAACAAAAGTAAGAAAATTGTTTTAAAATCCCTTGTAGGGTACTTAATGAGTTATCGGTAGGTGAAGTTCGGTAGTTCATTAGGTATTCTATGGGATCATGTTTTGCCTTATAGAGGGGTAAGGTGTGACAGAACCAGCGAAGGGCAATTTGGTCAATTCACCCCTAGAGCTGACTCCTAACCTGACTGTCTAATCAAATTAGAGAAAAGAAAATATTGGGATCAAGAACTAAATTAAAGTACTAATGGAAAAATAAATGTAAAAGAAAAAGAAAAATTGAAAAAAGTTTATTACATCACCTTTATGACATCATCATGATGTCAAAACTAATTTTAATTTTCCTACCTAAATTAACCAACTCAAAAGCAATTTTAAAAGACATAAAATACCTAAAAAAGAAAAGAAAAATCATTTTCTTCTTCTTTCATCCAAGTGTGCCGCCCCACCTTTCTCTTAAATTACCATTGTAGCACCACCATGAAAGCTTGAGTTTAAGCTTTCTTTTAACCACTTAAACCCACTTTGATCCCAAAATAATTCGTAAAAACTTGTTAGATCAACTTGAGAATGCTTTAGAGGAAGGAAAAAAAAGAAGAAAAGAAGAGGAAAATTAAAGATTGAACATCAAAGTGAGGTTAGTTCTTTTAATTGAAATTTTAGTTTAATACATGTGTTCTTAGTTTAAGTAACCCATAAATTAACTTACAATCAAAACAAAACAATGGTTGTGGGACCAAAGGGAAATTCAGCCAGCAGTAGGTTAGGGCTTGAAATGCATGAATTTGATGCATTTGAATGGTTGTTTAGGTTGAATAATGTATGTAGACTATGGATATGTGTTTAGAATGCATTAGATTTGAATTTTATGAAAGTTAGGGTTTTGGACTAGGGTTTAGGGGATAAAATTTTGAGAATTGGTCAAATGGTATGTTTGACCTTGTTTGAGCTGAAAAATGGTCATGTATAACTAATTGTGGTGTGATGGAAGTGTTGGAACCAAATGGAAATTCTGATTGGTTGTGGACATTCTGCAAGTAGCATGACCAAGGTCCCTTTCAAGGACCAAAACTGAAAATTTACTAACCCAATTGGTGTGAGGCCAATTAGGAATGAAACTAGACACAAAATGGCACATTTTTCATTCAGGAATCATGCCCAAAAAGTGACCATAGCATAGTGAACAAATTGACCAAATCCGGATTAAGCAAACTAACCTGTACAAAAAATGACCAAATGAATATGTTCATTTGGCTATAACTTGGGCTACGCAGGTCCAAATGACCTAAAATTTTACCAGTAGAAAGCTGAGATATAGCCCTACAACTTTCATGAAGAATAAAAGTCCAAATTATGGCCTTAACCAAGTCATTTAGCTACCCAAATTTAGTGACCTAAAACTGCCAGAACCAAGTTGACACCCAGAAAATCTGGGTTAGACCAGTCCAGTCAGCCATATTCAAATGGCTATAACTTGAGCTACAAAACGCCAAATGGAGTGATTCAAAAAGAAAAATAAATTTAAGATAATATGAAATAATTTCTGTGAAGAAAACTTAGCCAAATTCTAACAGCAACATGACCAATGGAACAGTGCAAAATAGGACACAAAAATTGAAAATTCGAAATTTTGCCTAAAAGACTTAAGTTTTGAGAAAACAACCAAAACCAACAAATTACGTAACCAAAATATGGTATGTGGGTTAAATTAGAATTCCCATACCTATTAAGCATTAGAAAGTCAATAAATTGACTTGAATAGTATCGTGAATAGTAACCCCAAAATACAAATTTTAAAGAAAATCAAGTTTAGCATATTAAAGCTAGGTATAAGTGGATTTGAATTTATTTTTGGAGTTATGATAAATTGGGATACTGAAACACTGTGAAACTGTGTGTTTCAGTGGAAAAAAATACTGGGAAAGAATCCGAGACATCGAGTCAAGGCCAAGAGGCGACTCGTATAAGGTTTGCGCACAACTAACTATTTTATTACTTTTTACTTCTAAATTGATTTGAAAAAGTTTATTTTATGATTTATAATTTTTTTGTGTTGAGGATGTTAATTTGTTAAATGAAATTGTATAAATTAAATGTAAATTTTCTTATGCATTTAAGGATTTATTGCATGGTTTTGAGGATTGTAAATTTTAAGTTTGATGTGTTGCCAACCTTGAGCATGAATTTGTGATGATTCAATATGTTAATGGTTTGTAAACACTTTGTAAATAGAAATTGTTTTGAATATGATTTGAAACCACAGTTGACATGGCAATATATATTGTGAATTCGCATTAGCTTATCTAGTGAGATATCTCCTCCACTAGATGGGGTGAGATCCTTCCTTTCTGGCTTGCCAGTTGAGGAAGAGTTTGAATGAGTACTCATATATACTAGCTAGTCTTTGTTCCTCCCTTTTAGCCTCGGTTATTGGGAGAGTTTGAAATGTCGTGGTGTACAACACGGCATCTATTTGAATTTTGGGTCATGGGTTCAACTGTGTAAATTGTTGGCAACGCCCTTTAAATTATGCATAGTTTGATAAATTGTGGTTGAAATAAATAATTTATCAGTGATTCAAAATATTTTTGTATTATTTCGAGATTTAAAAGAAATGTAGATAAATAATTACTATTTGATCAAAATGTTATTCAAATGAATAATTTGCATGAATGAAAATATTGATTTCTGAATGTTATAAATTTCAATGAATTTAGAAATTTTAAATTTTTATTTATTATGAATTCTCAAGCATAACTTGAGTTAAGTTTTAAATTATTAGTTTGTGCACCACTGAGTTCACCACTCAGCGATAGCTTTGTATGCTATCGCAGGTGAAAGAAAATATAAAGCAGCTGAGCAAGATTACTGAAAGAGACTGTGAAACTATCTTCGGGTATATCATAGGTATACCCTTGTACATTAGATTTTGATGTAATTCTGTAATTATGTGTATGTAATTTCATTTGAGCAGTTGTGTCAACTCTTTTGTAATATATTTTTGGACTGTAATCAAATACAAATTATTATAAGGTTATCTTGAGATTTTATGTATTTATAAAGTTTTACACTACTAAATTTTTAATGATCCCATGAATGTAAATATTAATTTGGTTACCTTAATGAGGCGTTCCAATGTTTGATTTAATTAAAACGGTGTACTAAGTTGCTTGTGCTGATAGTGAAATTAGATTGAATAATGGAGTTGTGATTGAGAAATATATTGGAAGTGTCTTTATTTTCAGGTTTTGAAGAACTATTTTTTCAAAATATAAACAGCACTCAACCGAAATTTTTGTAAAAATTGCAGAGATTTTAAATATCTAAAAAATTGATTTATGTTTGGACTTTAAATAAAGGTTTTTAATATCTGAAAAAAATTATACTCACCAATTTAAAAATGAACGAAAATTATTTTAAAAAATCTTATAGTAGATTTAATGGGTTATCGTAGGCGAAGTACGATAATTCATTAGGTGTACTATGGGAGCATGTTACATCTTACGAGGAGTAGGATGTGCATGTTTAGTGGTATCAGAGCTAGTTTTTAAAGTAAATTTTGAACTGTGAATTTGAAATATTTTTTGATAAGTACAACTGCTCAAATGTTTGATACATATAGTATATTTACAACATAAATATGAACTAATGGGGAGAAATCTCCTTGTGTTGGTTGTACAGGAAATAAAAAAAAAATCCCGTGAATAGATATGGACAAGGAGGATAAAACGGTATAGCAGTCTGATACAGTTGACGTACAAGGAGAGGCCCCAGTTCTGCAGAGTGTTGGAGGTCCAGCTGCACCAGTCCCTCCTATACAAATTACTGCACAAATGGCCCAACAGATGGCCATGTTCTTTCAGCAAATGGCTGATAATCTGTCAGCCCAGGCCCAAGTACAAACCCAACCCCCTCAAGAGCAGAATGAAAAAGAGAAAAGTGGGAAATCTATCGGTCAAAGTTTGAGTAGTAATTTAGGAAAGAGAAAAGATTTTGAAGGACCCCGAACTCCTACGTATGACAGAGGCGGATCTTCAGGGCCGAAGCAATCAAGAGCCATTCATCAAAGAACTAGAAGTTCCTACCCTATCCTCATATGTGATGTTTGTGGAAAATTACATGGGGGTATTTGCTATAGGGTCACTGGAGCCTATTACAATTGTGGTGGAATCGGACATTTCGCCCGAGATTGTACTAGCGCATGTCGATTTATGCCACATACTACACCAGACGAATCAGTCCAAGGTTCTGATTTTAGAGGCTCATTAATAGTAGTAGGGGTAGAGGCAAAAGTAGAGACAACACTTCGGGTAATCCTAGCACAATAGACTAACCTGAGCAGAGGAATACACTAGAAAGAGGGAACGCCATTCATCAAGGGAAAGAAGTAGAGACTTCAAATGTAGTTATCGGTACGTTCTTAACTTTTGAAAAGAATAATTATGTACTATTTGATTCTGGCTCTACTTATTTATATGCTAATGCTAGAATTATATGTTCTACTGCCATTCCCTTGCATGGAAATAAATTTTGATGTGTTAGTGATTAGTCTTTTAGGATAAGAATTTTGATATTGGAATTAATTTTGGAAAAGGTTCGAGTAAGAGACATCCCCTAGGCTACAATAAGTTATAAAGTTAATTAGTAAGCCTAATTAAGTAAGGTAAGAGGACCTAAAAGTAAGTTATAGTAATATAGCTACCATAGATGCGAGTAAAGGTATTACTGCTGATAGATGTCAAAGGGTACCATAATCAAAATAAGTTTAAGATATTAGTAGATTTGAGAGAAATAAGATATAGGGAAGTTTGATCTATTGGGATGTATCGCAGTAACTATACAATATTGTTGATGTTTGTGCTGTAAGCTGCAGATTACAGTGCTAACTTAGGATTTATTGTGCAGAGCTATGTATTACCCAATAGTACACAAGGATAAGAATAGTTACAAATGGCTTTTGCTTTGGTACAAATATACCAGAATAGGGTTTTATTACTAGAGCTGAGTTTTAAAATGCTAATTCAGGATTTAAAACTCTACAATTAGAATATCAAAAGATCATGCTTGCAAGGTAGTGAGAGTTAAAGACTCTATTACCCTAGCACTAATTACAGTACATCAGGAATTGTTATGGGACTAGAGATTTTAATATGGTTAAAATTTAAAAATAACATCTATAGGGCTAAGTTATCTAGTCTCTAATATGGGGTTTATAGTTGTTCTGGTATAGCAATGGATCTTTTGTCAAAGTAGTAAGGAACAATATTCTATTTGTGTAGCAGTAAGACACAAAATATAATTTTGTTCCCCTGGAAGAGACAGGGTGCTATGGATGATAATTATAAGTTATAAAACAGTTAAAAAATTATGTTCTACTGATAATAGTAATTGGATAGGAACTAGTTGCTCAGGTATTCATTAGGAAGAGCACAATTTTATTGTGTGGATCATAAGGATTAGATTAGAATTAAAGCAAAACTTTTGAATAGCATGGGAAAAAGGAGAGTCTGGGAGACTCCCTTATTAAAATTGAAGAATTGTTTATGGTTCAAAAAAAAAAAGGATAATGATTGCAAACCAGCGGAAAATAAGCCATAGAATATCGATAGATAAAAGAGTTGTGGAAGTAGAAATTAGAATAGTTGGTACAAATGTAATAAAGAAATGTTATGATATTAGTTAAAGTGTTGACTATAATGGTCAGAGGACCAAATCAAAGTAATATTGAAGTATAGTGGATTTATTAGGGACGATAAAAGGTACTAAATTACGACTCAAAAGTCAAGTTAAGGAAGAAGATAAAATTGAAGAATAAAATAATTAAAGTTAAGTTGTGAAATGGAAAAAAAAAGAAACAAATAGAACAATAAGAAAGGAGAAAAACACTAGATGAGGAATTACACCAGGGCAAACAACTTACTTAAAACACGTAACGATATCCCAAACTATTTTATCTAAAAAAGAAATAAGTTAAACAAAATCAAACAAGATAGTGCAAAATAGTACATAGGCCTTGGCCATAAATGGAGATGGTAAGATAATGGTTATGGACCTATGGCTAAGAAAGAGATAAGCAGTTCATATATGACCAACAAGGTCATCTAAAAAAAAAAAAGGACTATAAAGGAAAATAATTACTAAAACAACAGCAGGAAAAGACTAAAATATTCTAAACTAAACTAAAGGTTACATTAAATGATCAAGAGATTTGATAAGAAAAGAGTAAAACTAAGTTCTCACCTATAGGATCATACGAGGTCCTAGAAAGAGTGGATCCACTAGCACACAGATTTGCTTACTTCTAAAATTGAAATGAATTTGAATCTAACTTATGACAAAAGCTCATAAGAAATATGGCACACGAGGTAAGCAATCGATGAGTATATAGTATTGGTTAAAGTGCTAAGGAACCATCGTTTAGGCCAGGAAACTACTTGGGAGCGCGAATAGGACAAGAGGAGACAACACCCACAACTGTCCAGAGACTGATACTAGGTAAAATTTCGAGGACGAAATTATTTTATGGAGGGGGAGAATTGTAACACCCCTATTTGCATAGCCTGGTATATGTTACTGTTCTGGTGATCGGTATCGGTCCGGATAATTAAGAGGATTAGAACTATGCTTAAGACACCTAGAAAAGCCCTGATCGAAAATAAATAATGATTACCAGATAGAACAGTAAAAAAAAGAAAAACAGAACATAAAAGTTTAAATGTGCCGGGAGTCATAGCGATGGGTGACCTTCTTGGGAAGTGACTGCGAGGTCAGTCTAAACCTAAATTTTGACCCGTAAAATATGATGCTGCAGTCCTTAAGACCATTGCAAACACAGTGGAAAAGAGAAAATCATAGAAAAGAATTGTTAAGCTGGTCAAATAATTAGGTTAAGGATCCGCGAGATATATCAAATAACTAGCAAACTGTATCAAACCAGCAAGGTGCAATTTGGTCAATTCACCCCTAGAGCTGACTCTTGACCTGACTATCAAATAAAATTAGAGAAAAGAAAATTTTGGGATCAAGAATAAATTAAAGAACTAATGGGAAAATAAATACAAAAGAAAAAGAAAATTGAAAAAAGTTTATTACATCACTTTTATGACATCATCATGATGCCAAAACTAATTTTAATTTTCCTACCTAAATTGACCAACTCAAAAGCAATTTTAAAAGATATAAAATACCTAAAAAGAAAATAAAAATCATTTTCTTTCTCTTTCATCCAAGTGTGCCACCCCACCTTTCTCTTAAATCACCATTGTAGCACCACCATGAAAGCTTGAGTTTAAGCTTTTTTTCAACCACTTAAACCCACTTTGACCCCAAAATAATTCATAAAAACTTGTTAGATCAACTTGAGAAAGCTTTAAAGGAAGGAAAAAAAAGAAAAAAAAGAAGAGGAAAATTGAAGATTGAACATCAAAGTGAGGTTAGTTCTTTTAATTGAAATTTTAGTTTAATACGTGTGTTCTTAGTTTAAATAACCTAGAAATTAACTTACAATCAAAACAAAACAACTGTTGGGGGACCAAAGGGAAATTCAGCCAGCAGTAGGTTACGGCTTGAAATGAGTGAATTTGATGCATTTGAATGGTTGTTTAGGTTGAATTATGTATGTAGACTATGGATAGGTGTTTAGAATGCATTAGATTTAAATTTTATGAAAGTTAGGGTTTTGGACCTAGGGTTTAGGAGATAAAACTTTGAGAATTGGTCAAATGGTGTATTTGACCTTGTTTGGGCTGAAAAATGGTCATGTATGACCAATTGTAGTGTGTTGGAAGTGTTGGAACTAAATGGAAATTCGGATTGGTTATGGACATTCTGCAGGCAGCATGACCAAGGTCCATTTCAAGGACTAAAACTGAAAATTTACCAACCCAATTGATGTGAGGCTAATTGGGAATGAAACTAGACACAAAATGGCACATTTTTCATTCAAAAAGTGAGTATAGCATAGTGAACAAGTTGACCAAATCTGGATTAAGCAAACTGACCTGTACAAAAGATGACCAAATGGACAGTGTTTGTTAATTTGGCTATAACTTGGGCTAGGCAGGTCCAAATGACCTAAAATTTTACCAGTTGAAAGCTAAGATATAGCCCTACAACTTTCATGAAGAACAAAAGTCCAAATTATTTAACCAAGTCATTTAGCCACCCAAAATTAGTGACAAAAAACTGCCGGAACCAAGTTAGCGCTCAGAAAATCTAGGTTAGACCAATCCGGCCATCCATGTTCAAATGGCTAAACTTGAGCTGCAAAACTCCAAATGGAGTGATTCAAAAAGGAAAATAAATTTAAGACAATAAGGGACAATTTCTATGAAAAAAACTTAGCCAAATTCTAACAGCAACATGACCAATGGAATAGTGCAAAATAGGATACCAAAACTGAAATTTTGAAATTTTGCCTAAAAGACTTAAGTTTTGAGAAAACAACCAAAACCAACAAATTAGGTAACCAAAATGTGGTATGTGGGTGAAATTAGAATTCCCATACCTATTAAGCATTAGAAAGTCAACAAATTGACTTGAATAGTATCATGAATAGTAATCCCAAAATACAAATTTTAAAGAATGTCAAGTTTAGCATAATAAAGCTAGGTATAAGTAGATTTGAATTTATTTTTGGAGATATGATAAATTGGGATACTGAGACACTGTGAAACTGTGTGTTTTAGTTAAAAAAAATACCGGGAAAGGACCCGAGACATCAAGTCAAGGCCAAGAGGCGACTCGTATAAGGTTTGTGCACAACTAACTATTTTGTTACTTTTCACTTCTAAATTGATTTGAACAAGTTTATTTTATGATTTATATTTTTTTGTGTTGAGGATTTTAATTTGTTGAATGAAATTGTATAAATTAAATGTAAACTTTCTGATGCATTTAAGGATTTATTACATAGTTTTGAGGATTGTGAATTTTAAGTTTGATGTGTTGCCAACCTTGAGCATGAATTTATGATGATTCAATATGTTAATGGTTTGTAAACACTTTGTAAATAGAAATTGTTTTGAATATGATTTGAAATCACAGTTGACATGGCAATATATGTTGTGAATTCTCATTAGCTTGTCTAATGAGATATCTCCTCCACTAGATGGGCTGAGTTCCTTCCTCTCAGGCTTCCCAGTTGGGGAAGAGTTTGAATGAGTACTCATATATACTAGCTAGTCTTTGTTCCTCCCTTTTAGCCTCGGTTATTGGGAGAGTTTGAAATGTCATGGTGTACAACACGACATCTATTTGAATTTTGGGTCATGGGCTCAACTGTGTGAATTTGTTGGCAACGCCCTTTAAATTATGCATAGTTTGATAAATTGTTGTTGAAATAAATAATTTGTCAGTGATTCAAAATATTTTTGTGTTATTTCGAGATTTAAATGTAGATAAATAATTACTATTTAATCAAAATATTATTCAAATGAATAATTGGCATGAATGAAAATATTGATTTCTGAATGCTATGAATTTTGAAGAATTTAGAAATTTTAAATTTTTATTTGTTATGAATTGTTAAGCATAACTTGGATTAAGTTTTAAATTATTAGTTTGTTCACCACTGAGTTCACCACTTAGCGATAGTTGTGCAAGCTGTCGCAGGTGAAAGAAAATATAAAGCAGCTGAGCAAGATTACTGAAAGACACTGTGAAACTATCTTCGGATATATCATAGGTATACCCTTGTACATTAGATTTTGATGTAATTCTGTAATTATATGTATGTAATTTCATTTGAGCAGTTATATCAACTCTTTTGTAATATACTTTTGGACTGTAATCAAATACAAATTATTGTAAGATTATCTTGAGATTTTATGTATTTTTGAAGTTAAATTTTTAATGATCCCATGAATGTAAATATTAATTTTGTTACCTTAATGAGGCGTTCCAATGTTTGATTTAATTTAAATGGTGTACTAAGTTGCTTGTGCTGATAGAGAAATGAGATTGAATAATGGAGTTGTGATTGAGAAATATATTGGGAGTGTCTTTATTTTCAGGTTTTGAAGAACTGTTTTCTCAAAATACAGATGGCACTCTGCCAAAATTTTTGTAAAAATTGTGGAGATTTTAAATATCTAAAAATTTGATTTATGTTTGGACTTTAAATAAAGGTTTTTAATATCTGAAAAAAATTTTATCCACCAATTTAAAAATGAACGAAAATTGTTTTAATCCCTTGTAGTATATTTAATGGGTTATCGATAAGCGAAGTACGATAATTCATTAGGTGTACTACGGGAGCATGTTACATCTTACAAGGAGTAGGGTGTGACAAATAGGGTTTAGTTAGCAGTACTGCACATGGCGTTATGCCATTATGTGATTTTATGGCTTTTAGCCATTCTGAGATTATGGTGATACTTGGCCTTGTGCCCAATAATTATTACAGTTTATGAGCTGTTCTATTGCACACCGTGAGATACATAAGTGACCGATGATGTGATGGCCCAAGGTACTTGGCACCCAGTGCCAATTTACCCGGTTATCCAGTCCAGTCATCCAGTATAGGTTACTTGGGCAACCAAAAATGGAAGTTGATAAATTTAATGAAATAATGGATATAACAAGTAATAAAGAAATAAGAATACAAATACTTACCAAAAATTTGTCTGTATGAGACTTCAATATACACACTGCATATTTATTTTCTTTTAGTTCTTTTTATTTTATTATTGGCACCACTAAGCATTATTGCTTAGCGCGTTACATTTTGCTACGCGTAGGTACTAGAGATACGGAGCTCGATCCCAGTAGACCCCAGTCAGGGTGAGAGTCAGATCTGCTAGTGTCCTGTGTCACCTCTCAGCTACAGTGCATTGGTAGGATATTAGGCTACTTTTTGTATTTTGTGTTTTGTTTTTTTTGTAAATTTTGTAATTAAACTTTTATTTTATCATGTATATTGAAACTTATATGATTATGTATTGATGAAATTATCTGTAAAAGATGTTCATAAATGAAAGTTGTGTTTTTATTTATGATTTGAGTATAAATATGATGTGAATTGAATGATTGGAAAGTTTGAGAAATTGATGAGAAATTGTTGAAAATTGATGTTATAATTGGGAGTTGTTGAATAAAAATGATTATTGGAAGTGTTTTTCACAGGTTCCGAAGAACTGTTTTCTCCATTTTTAGCCAGTACTCTGCCGAATTTTCTATAAAATTTTCAGAACCTCAAATGAATTTATAATTTCTATAAATAACTTAAATGAGTCAAATCTCCCAAATTGCATTTCATCATCATAAAGAAATAAATTAAGGAATGATAAAAATAATTGAGATAAAATATGGCGTTCCAATACATAGTGTGGCATATCTTGCTCGGCTATACTGTAGACGGGTAAGGGGTGTCACATTTAGTGGTATCAGAGCACGGTTTAGGCATTTCTGGGTTTAGATCGAGTCCATACCATGCATTGCATTTGTAAGAGTCAAGGTGACACTAATGCAGATCTATTTGGTTTTCTTAATTTGGTTAGGATATGAACCCCATGTCACAGAGGGCAGTTGAGGAGGAAGTGGAGAGTCATGCTCTACCTGTAGCAGCTGAGACTGGGGGTAGTGGGGAACCTACTCCACCAGCTCCACCAGAGCCTGCTCAGCCTCCACAGGCCATGTTCTAACAAATGGCCGAGTTTTTCAGATAAATGGCAGGGGTAATGCCACCACCACCACCTCCACAGCAAAAATCCCATTTGGAAAAAATGAGAAAATTCAGAGCAGTGGATTTTTTTGGCAAGAGAGAAGATGATTCTATTGCAGCTGAGAAGTGGTTCAACAGAACAGAACAGAAAGGGTTTTAAAACAACTCCACTGCACTCTACAGCAAAACATAGAAGTTGTTGTGTCTCTACTGCAAGATGATGCATATCAATGGTGGGATACAGTGTCCAGTGAAGTGTAGCCAGAACAAATAACCTGGGACTCCTTTATCTCAGAGTTCAAAAAGAAGTGTGTGGGTAGTGTATATTTGGAAGAGAGAAGAAAAGAATTCATTAACCTGAGGCAGAGACAGCTGACAGTAGCAGAGTATGAAAAAGAATTTGTTAGACTAAGCTGTTATGAAAGGGAAATAGTCCCTGATGAGCTCAAGAGGTGTAAAAGATTTGAAGAGGGGCTAAATGACAACATAAAGATAATGATCACTGCCTTGGGAATCACAGACTTTACCAAGTTAGTAGAAGCTCCAATAAAAGTTGAGAAAGTCAGAATAAGTGGGCAAAACAGAAGAGAGAGATAGCAGAAGAGGGGTCCAGGTTAGTCTAGCTCATCTCTTGCACCTGGAAAGAAGTTCAGAGGTCCACCAACTCAGAGTTCAGGTCAGCCTCAAGGTCAGGTCAGTCGTAGGGGCCCAGACCACAGTTTGCACCTAGGAGAGGCCAATCCACACCATCAGTGGGCAACTCTCCAGGGACGGTGCTCAGGGGACCAGCCCCAACATCTTCTACTTGTCCATACTGCCTGAAGTGGCATAAGGGGGAGTGTTGGAGAGTGACAAGTGCTTATTTAAGGTGTGGGTCGACAGAGCATCAGTTAAAAAACTGTCCACGCAGAACTGCCACAGCTGCCCCAGCACAAGCAGATAGACCTGCCCCTACACCTCAAAGGGGTAGGAAGTCCGGCAAATTTAAGGCAGTTGGTCTATCACAGAGACCTGCATCTGAGCCAGCCAAGAGGCCAGAGGCTAGAGCACCGGCCAGAGCTTATGCCATACTCTCAGGAGGAGCAAGATGCCCTGGACGTCATCAGGGGTACGTTCTCTCTCTACAATACATCTGTGCATGCACTGGTGGATCCAGGATCCACTCATTCATACATCTGCATCAACCTACCCATAAAAAAGGGGGGATATTAGTAGGGGAGAATGACCAAGACATTCTGGTCACTAATCCATTGGGCCACAGTGTAGTGGTGAACAAGGTGTACAAAGGTTGCCCGTTAAGGATTCAGGGGCATGAATTCTTGGCGGACCTGATTGAATTGCCTTTCCATGAGTTTGACGTGATTTTGGGAATGGACTGGTTGTCACATCATCAGGTAATGGTTGATTGTAAATTGAAGAGAATTTCCTTGAAAACTCCTAAAGGTAATGAGATTACAGTTGTGGGGGAAACGACAGATTTCTTGTCTAATATCATCTCAGCCATAGTTGCAAGAAAACTGATGAGAAAAGGCTGTGAAGCCAACCTAGCACATGTGGTGGATACTAGGTAGGCTAAGCCAGATCTGTGTGACATACCCACAGTAAGAGATTTCCCAGATGTGTTCCCTGAAGAATTGCCTGGCTTGCCACCAGAAAGGGAAGTCAAATTTGCTATTGAAGTACTGCCGAGTACATCACCAATCTCTATTGCTCCTTGTAGGATGGCACCTACTGAGTTAAAGGAGCTGAAATCCAGTTGCAGGAGTTACTTGATAAGGGGTTCATAAACCCCAGTGTGTCACCATGGGGAGCTCCAGTACTGTTTATAAAGAAGAAGGATGGGACTTTGAGGTTATGCAACAATTATTGGCAATTGAATAAAGTGACTGTGAAGAATAAATATCCGTTGTCTATAATTGATGATCTGTTTGATCAGTTGAAGGGAGCAGGCATATTTTCCAAAATTGATCTCAGATCAGGGTATCATCAGTTAAGGTGAAGGATGCAGATATGCCAAAGACTACATTTAGGACCCGGTATGGGCATTATGAGTTCCTAGTGATACCCTTTAGCCTAAAAAATGCACCAGCAGCATTCATGGACTTTATGAGTTGTATCTTCCATCCATATCTAGATCATTTCATAGTGGCCTTTATTGATGATATTTTGTTATATTCTAAGACTAGGGAAGAATATGATGAGCATTTGAGGATTGTCCTGCAAACCTTGAGAGAAAAAAAGCTGTATGCTAAGTTGTCCAAGTGTGACTTCTGGTTGAATGAGATTGCATTCCTTGGACACATAGTGTCAGCTGATGGGATTAGGGTGGATCCCAAGAAGAAAGAAGCAATGATGGAATGGAAGCTTCCTAGAAATACAACTGAGGTCAGAAGTTTTTTGGGGCTAGCTGGATATTACAGAAGATTTGTGAAGGGATTTTCTTTAATAGCTACCCTAATAAGCATGTTGTTACATAAGAATGTCATATTTGACTGGAATGACAAGTGTCAAGCCAGTTTTGAGAATTTGAAGGCTACGTTGACAGAGGCACCAGTGTTAACATAGCCAGTGTTGGGAAAGGACTTTGTGGCCTACAGTGATGCCTCACATAATGGGTTAGGGTGTGTATTGATGCAAAAGGGGAAAGTGGTCACCTATGCTTCCAGGCAGTTTAGGCCACATGAACAAAATTACCCTACCCATGATCTAGAACTTGCAGCAATTATCTTCGCACTGAAGATATGGTTAGGATATGGACCCCACGTCACAGAGGGCAATTGAGGAGGAAGTGGAGAGTCATGCTCCACTTACAGCAGCTAAGACTGGGGGTAGGGGAGAACCTGCTCCAGCAGAGCCTGCTTAGCCTTCACAAACCATGTTCCAGCAAATGGCCTAGTTTTACAGACAAATGGTAGGGGTAATACCACCACCACCACCTCCACAGCAAAAATCCCACTTAGAAAAGCTGAGAAAATTTAGAGCAGTAGATTTTTTTGGCAAGAGAGAAGATGATTCTGTTGCAGCTGAGAACTAGTTGAACAGAACAGGAAGGGTTTTAAAATAACTCCACTACACTCCATAGCAAAACTTAAAAGCTACTGTATCTCTTTGGTTATTATCGAAAACTTAGATCATAATCAATAAAACCTAATGGCTACTCACATTCAATCTTACACAACAATTATGGGTTATAAAGATGAATTAGCAATTAATCACATCAAACAATTAACAAATAAGCCTTTTTAACGAATCATTCAATAGATAAAAAACAATGAAATCGAGAAACAATATAAATTTAGAAAGGCATAATTTAAATTAAGAACCTGGTCTCACAAATCATGCATAAGAACTAGAACTCAAAATTAAGACACAAGGGTATTTTGGTCATTTCACAGGGTGACATGTGGCACCATGAGATGGTGACACATGGCACTGCACATAAGCTTGCCATTTGTCTTTTAATCATGTAAGATGATCAAAGTCAATATTAAATCTAAGTTTGACACTTGGCACAATGTGATTGGGTCAATTAAACTAAGAGCTAATCAAAAGTTGACATGTGGCAAGGGTTTTAAGTGGTGACCTAGCTATATAAGGAAAAGGATAAAAAAGAAAAATACAATATGCTATCTCTTCCAAAGGTGCCACCACCCTTGCCTTGTTCTTCCTCTCATCTTCTTCATCTCTCATCAATTCAAAGAGAATTGCCAACATTTTCTTGAACTAAAAATACTAGAAATCGTTTCTAGTGTCCTGTATACATCTATAATATCTCTAAAGGCAAAACCTGAATTTCTAATTGATTAGAAAGACTTGAGAAGCTATTGAAGGGGTTGCAATTGGTGATCTTGGTGTGGACAAGCTAGAGGGACAACATCTGGTATCCTATGCACATCCCAAAGGTGCCAAACACAACTGCAGTGCATCAAAAGGTTAGTGCACTTGTTCTTGATCTATTCTAGGGTTCTAATGAATTAATCTATTAATTCTAAAATCTTAAATAGCAAATATAGATCCAAAAACATATTAAAAGAGTTTTAATATGCTGTTTAACATTGAAATCAAATAGATAAACAATAAATCTTGCATGATGCATGACACTCTAGAAGAAAAATTTTGAATTCAATGATCTAAACTTATGTTTTTCATGCTTCCACTCCTTCAGAATGAAGGTCTTGAAGATTTTGAATATATTGAAGCTATTTCTCTTTTGCTATCAAAGATGATCTTTATAATAAAAAACCTAGTCCAGAAATAAGAACCAATCTTGGAAAATTTTTGAAATTCAAAAAGACAGATTCTCTGCTCTACAATCATGGCCAATTTTCAGCTACTTTCCTTTCGATTATGTCTCTGACTTCTTAATGAAAGTTGTTGTCACACCTACCCCTCTGTAAGGAATAACATGATCCCGTAGAATACCTAATGAACTACCGAACTTCACCTACCGATAAATCATTAAGTACCCTACAAGGGATTTTAATGCCATTTTCTTACTTTTTGGAAGTGGTGAGCATTTTGGTAGGAATTAAAAACATTTAATTGAAGTTTGAAAACTAGTTAAGATTTTTATCCCATTTTATTTGTTCGCAAATTTTATAAAAATTTCGGTAGAGTGCCGTTTATATTTTGAGAAAACAGTTCTTCAAATACCTAAAAAAAAACACTTCCAATAATTATTGTCACAACTCCCAACCCAAATCAACTCAAGTCAACACAGTTCAATTTAATTCCACAACTCAACCAAAAAAATTATCATCTCAAAATACATCACAAGTTCATTCACATTGCATATAGTACTTAATTTACAAAAAGAAAATCCAAAATAATATTATTACAATTTACGGTACAACTGCTCAACTTTTCATTAATACATAAGACATTATAATATTTACATCAAATAACTACAAGGGTATAAATAAATACCTGTACAAAAAGATCAGCGAAGGCCTTGCTAATTCAGCAGCTCACTCTGCTACTTTTTCCTTGCCCTTATCTGCGACAGCAAAATAAGCTATCGCTGAGTATAAAAATACTCAGTGGTAAACAATAAAAATTTGAAATGCAGTACATAAAATATTCATTGACAAATCATAGTTTAAATATTTCACAATCACATTTCATAAATTATCAAAACTCATTATAGCATAATTTTGGTCAAATAATTTAATAAACACAGTGTTGCCAATTCATACACAACTTAAGCCATGACACAAAATTTCCGATCAATGCCTCGTTGTACACCACGACAAAGCGATCTACAACCCCACTAATCGAAATCAATGAGGGAGGTGGCTAGCTAGCTAATGAGTACTCATCCAATCTACAACCTCAACTGGTAAAGCAAAGAGGGAGGAAAATAATCGATCTCAACCCCATAAATTGAGGAAGAATAATAAGGCACTATCATGCTAAGTGTGAATCAGAAATTAATTTAAAACAATTTATTCAAATATTATATGCAAAATCAAATCAATTTCCAAAGTCACATTTTCATTCACGAAGTGGCAACACAAAAGTTCTTAAAGTCATAATTAATGCGGAAATTTCATAATGCATACTAAATCAAATTTTCAATGAGAAAATGCTTAAATAAGGTTTATTGCGCACAAACCTGACGTGAGTCGCCTCTAGGCCTTGACTCAGTCTCTTAAACCTTCTGGGTCTTTTTCAGCTGAAACACCAAATTTATAGTGTCTCAGTATCTTTGCCTTACAATAATTCCAATAATTAATTCATATATGTTTAATTCTAGTCCCAATATGCTTAAACTTATATTCTTAAAATTTTCATGTTTAGGTTACTATTCATGGACTATTCAAATCAAAATATTGACTTTCTTATGCTTAAAAGGTATGGGAAATCCAATTATACCCACATACCACATTTTGGTTACCTAACTTATTGGTTTAGGTCATTTTCTCAAAACTTAAGTCTTTTAAGCAAACTTTCAAATTTTCAGTTTTGGTGAACTATTTTTTGCTGTTCCATTGGTCATATTGTTGTTAGAATTTGGCCAAGTTTTCTTCATATAAATTGTTCCTTATTGTCTTAACTTTATTTTCCTTTTTGAATCACCCCATTTGCAGTTTTATAGCTCAAGTTATAGCTATTTGAACATGGCTGGCCAGATTGACCTAACCCAGATTTTCTGGGCATCAAAACTGGTTCTGGCAGTTTTAGGCCACTGAATTTGGGTGGCTAAATCACTTGGTTAAGGGCATAATTTGGGTTTGTGTTCTTCATAAAAGTTGTAGATCTATATCTCAGCTTTCTACTGGTAAAATTTCAGGTCATTTAGACTGCCTAGCCCAAGATATGGCCAAATGAATAAACACTGTTTATTTGGTCATTTTTGTACAGGGCAGAACACCCAATTCCAAATTTGGCCAATTTGTTCACTATGCTATGGTCACTTTTTAGGCATGATTCCTAAATGAAAAATGTGTCATTTTGTGTCTAGTTTCATTCCCAATCGGCCTCACACTAATTGGGTTGGTAATTTTTCAGTTTTGGTCATGCTGCCTACATAATAACCATATCCAATTCGAATCTCCATTTGATTCCAACACTTCCAACATACCACAATTGGTCTGTAACACCCCTATGTTCGGTAGTGCATTCTACTGTTCCAGTGACCAGTGTTGTCCGGACAGCAAGGACGCCTAGAACTACACTTTGATATGAGTGAGGAGACATAAAATAATGAAATACAAGAAAAGAAAATACAAGAAAAATAAAGGAAAAATAATAGCAAAGAAATGTAACCAAGTTAAGCGAGCCGAGAACCCTAGCGATGGGTGACTGCACCGAGAAGTCACGGTGTGGACCGTTGACTAGCCCTGGACCGCGGGGAACCCTTGAAAATATTTTTAGGACTTAAATAGACCCCTATTGAAGTATTAATACCATTAGAAATATCAAATAAAAATTAAATAATTAGTACAAAGAAAAGTGAGAAATCGAAAAACGGACAAAACCTAGTGTCACCAAAAAATCGGGAATGCAACCCGAACAGGGGCATTGTGGTTATTTGACACCCCGAGTTGTCTTTTGACCTAAATTTCCATTAAAAATACAAGATATTATAAGTGGAAAATGTCATGAAAAATTAAATTAGTGGTACCTAATGTAAATAGCAAAAATGGGGTGTAATTTGAGTAATTAACACTTTAAACATATAATATAATTGATTTATGGTGAGTGGAGCACTATGGGGTTAAAATAAACATTAAGTGGGTAGGTGTAAACCCACTCACACTTCATCTTCAACCTTCCTCCCATCCATGCCGAAATAAAGTTCCCTAAATCCTCCATTGTCGCATTGATTCAAGCTTCCAAACCTCCTCCATTTTCACCTTCAAACACCAAAGTCACTTCACCAATTTTTATCCTCACATCACAAGGAAGAGGTAGATACTAAAATCAATGGAGTTTGGTGAAGATTTAACAAGCCTCATCAATAGGTAAGTTTGTGTTTTTTATTATTGTTTTATTAAAGTTTGTAAGGATGTTATGGGTATTTGATTTATGGAGAGATTTTTGAGGTTTGATGTTTAAAGGGGGATGTGTACTTTTGGCAGCCATGGAAACTCCTTGAAGACAGTTTATTTTTGCTTGTAAATGGTAGATTAAAGGATTGATTAAATGTTTAGGTGTGTAGGAAATTATTGGGTGATGTATACTTAGTATATGTGAATGTGTATTTGAAATTTGAAGCTTGGAAATTAATGGAATGTAAATGCATGAATCGGCAGCCTGGTTTGGTGAACCATAAGGATGTTATTTTATGTTTGGATTATGGTATAATAATGTTGAATTGTGATAGTTGTTAGGGCAACTTTGGTATATGTGTGATGGTGTGAGGTTGGGCATGTAAATGAGCATAAATAGGTGATTAAATTGTTGTAATTGAGTTTGACAAATTCTGCACTTTATGGTGTATTTTGAATTTGATTGTAAGTTTCCAAAATGATCAACAATATGTGGTAAAATATGTTTAGGTTATGGTACAAACCAAAGTTGACATGAATGTGGAGTTTGGTAATGCTAAAAGTGACCTTTGATGAGAAATGAAGAAAATGCAATAGGGCACTTTGTGTTTTGGGCTTACAACCTTAAGTGTGTGACTCCAATTGGTATGAGACCAATTGGAGGTGAAAATAGACACAAAATGTGCCAACTTTTATGAAGGAAGCTTGCCAAAATTCTGCTTGTAAGGTAACTTGAAAAGTGACCAAATTCGGATTAGTGCAATTAAGGCCTGAAAATTTACCAATTGGGCAGTAGTTAGTGTTTAGGCCATAACTCACTCAAAACAGGTCCAATTGACCTGAACTTTTGACCATGAATAGTTAAGACCCATATATACAAGTATTATGAAGACACCAAAGCCCAGAAATGACCATAAGCAAGTCAAACAGCTTGCACAAGTTTGGGTCCAAAAACTGGCTGGACCAAAATTGACCTGAAATGACCTAAAGTGACCAATTTTGATGCAATTTGACCAGCAACAGTAAAATGACCATAACTTGGTCTACATAACTCAGAATGACCTGAAATTTTGCCCCGCGTGCAATAAGACATAGATCTACAAGTTTACAGTTTTGACCAAAACCTGAAAACCGAGGAAACTAGGTCGTCCGGCTAGGTCAAACTAGTATCCCGGAATCCAGCAAATTACAAGAAAATGCAAGATACATGGAAATGAGTTTGGTAACATGTACTAACCCTAAAAGACTATTAAATGTGACATATTAGTAACATTAAAACCTAATTTACCTAGAATGCATCGAGGGTCGACATATTAGATAGACTAAGCAAATAATAGAATTCAGTGAATTAATTATCAAGCATTATCGTTAGAGACAGTTTAAATGAGTACTGAAACACTTCAAATTGTGTTTCTCAATTAGCAAAGACTCAGGGAAAGGGAAGGAAACACTGAGTCAAGGCCAAGAGACAGTTATCAAAGGTTTGTGTACAATAGTTATTTCTTTTGAATTTTTCAATTGAAATAAATTATGACTATTTGTATATTATTGATTTTAATTATGGAAATGTGTTTGAATGGATACTTATTGCTTAAAAAGCATTGTAAATGGTTTGAAACTGTGGAAAAATTGATTTAATGTGATTTGTAAACATTAAAGTTAATTATGAATTGTGTTGCCATTTTGTGAATGAAATTATAACTTCGGAAATTTATTGGATTCTTATGAATCATTTGAATAAAATGTTTGGAATTAATTTTGTGTTCACACTTAGCATGACAGTATCACATCATTCCTTCTCCATTTATGGGGTTGTGATCGTTTATTTTCCTTCTCCATTTATGGGGTTGTGATCGTTTATTTTTCTCCCTCTCTGGTTTACCAGTTGAGGTGATCGGATGAGTACTTATTATATAGCTAGCTTCCTTCCTCATTGATTTCAATTAGTGGGGTTGTGATTGATTTGTCGTGGTGTACAACGCGACATTGATCGGAAAATTGTGTCATGGCTTAAGTTGTGTATAAATTGGCAATACTATATTCTTAAATTATTTGACTAAATTGTGTTATTATAAGCTTTGATAATTTGTGAAATGGAGTTTAAATTCTTATTGACATTCACTGTCTTTTGAATTTGACCATATTTTGACTATTGAGATTTATTGTGATATTGTGAAATAGAGTTTAAATTCCTTATCACATTCATTGTCTTGAATTTAATTATGGTTTTACGTATCCATCATTTATATGATTTATGAATTGTGATTTAAAGTTGTATTTGGATAATGTTGTGCACCACTGAGACAATGTCTCAGCGATAGCTTTTTATTACTGTCGCAAGTAGACAAATGGATAGGGCAGCAGACTAGGCTGCTAGTGCATTCAGCGAGAGATCATCGGGTATATTGAGTATACCACATTTGCATTTTGTACTGTAATGTATGTTCACTGTATGTATATATTGTTCTTGATTTTGAGCAGTTGTAAATTAAAATTGTAACTTGAAGTTGTAAAATAAATTATGAGTTATTTTAGCTTGTAAAAAAAATTGTACTGTATTTCTTTTATCTCAGTCTTTGAAAAATTATTGTGGATTCTAGTTGAAAAACTTATTGTGTTGAATTATGTTGGAGTTTGAGATTGAGAAAAATATTGAAGTGCTTTTTTACTGGTTTTCTGAAGAACTGTTTTGTTCAAAATACAGATGGCACTCTGCCAAAATTTTTACAGAAATCCCTACTAGTCCAAATGTGTTAGCTGTTTCACTTTAGTTCAAAAAGGTTTTTAACACCTGTAAATAGTGCTCACCACTGTAAAAAGAAGTAAGAAAAGTTTTAAAATGCCTTATAGTGTATTTAATGGGTTATCAGTAGACGAAGATGGTAATTCATTAGGTATACTACGGGATCATGTTATGCCTTACAGAGGGGTAAGGTGTGACATGGTCATACATGACCATTTTTCAGCTCAAACTAGGTCAAACACACCATTTGACCAATTCTCAAAGTCTTGTCTCCCAAACCCTAGGTCCAAAACCCTAACTTTGCTACTTGACTTAATTCTTGAAATTAAAATGTATACACATTACCTACACACTCATTTAAGCTTACATACACTTTTAATTCAATCAAAACACATCATATTCTCATAAATCTATGGCTGGCTAAAATCACAAATAGTCCTCCAAAGATTTTTTTTTCATTTTAAATATATTTCTAGGTTTATTCAACTATAAACACAATAATTCAATTAGAAATTGAAAGTTTAGCTTACTAACCTTCTCTTTGAAATTCAACCACCCAATTCCTTCACTTTCCTTTCAAACTTTCTTGATCAATCTTCCTTTCTAGTTGCCCAAATAAGGTTTAATTATGGAACTTGCAATTACTATGGCTAAATTTTGGTTTCTTCAAGCTCAAAAATGAGCTTTCATGGAGATTTTGAGAGGGAGAGGGTGAGAGAGAAGTGGGGCAGCAACAAGATGAAGAAGACAACCTTTTTTTTTTATCTTTTCTTTTATAAATTTTAACTTAATTACTACATAATTATCCCACATTTTTTTAATATTTAATGATAAAGTTTATTGCATCATGCATGATGCCATGCATGATGTAATAACTTTTTCACTTTTTCTTTTTCTTCTTTTTTTTTTCCATTTATTTTTCTTTAGTTCTTTAATTTAATTCTCGATTTCGAAATTTTCTTTTCTCTGATTTTATTTGACAGTTAGGTCAGGAGTCAACTCTAGGGGTCAATTGACCAAATTGCCTATCGCTGGTTCGACCCGGTTTACAAATAATTCAATATTTCTTTCGGATCCCTGACCTAATTATTTGACTGGCTTAACAATTCTTTTTTGTGATTTTCTCTTTTCCACTGTGTTTGCAATAGTCCTAAGGACCGCAGCGTCACATTTTATGGTTCGAAATTTGAGTTTAAATTGACCTCGCAGTCCTTCCCGAGAAGGTCACCCATCGCTGTGACTCTCGGCTCATTTAACTTCTTGTGTTCTGTTTTTCTTATTTATACTTAACTAATTGACAATTACTAATTATTTGTGTTCAGGGCTTATCCAGTTGTCTTAGATGTGGTTCTAATCCCCTTAATTATCCGGACCGATACTGGTCACCGGAATAGTGAAATATACCAGGCTATACAAATAGGGGTGTTACAGTTGTAGCCCTACTTCTTAGCTTTCCAACGAGTACTCATTTGTCCAAATCGGAGGCTACAAGCCAAGTTATGGGCCAAAAACCGAAATAGGTTCTGTCAGGCAATCTAGCCTAAAATGACGGCTTTGCTGTTATTTTTTATAATTAAAACGGCCTTATCTCGCTTCCAGCCCTTCACAACAATTGTAGAGGCAGCCTCTAGGTTCAAGTGGGCCTAAGTTTGCATTAATTGGACATCTAGAGCTCCATATATGAATTAAACACCAAACATAGTCTCACAGGTCCATACTACAAATCTGGTCTGGCTTCAGGGCTAATTTTGATTGTCTTCGAGGTTAAATTGGGCTTTGGTCCCTCTTAGATGTTTGTAGTGCTCTATCTTAGCTTTCCAATGGATCAAACAACTGTCAATTTGAAAACCTAAAACTTAAGTTTCACTTGAAAAAACAAACAAAGGTCAAGATAAAAAGATATTGAAAATTCCCCAATTTAATGCCATTATTCCAAAAATTCATTAAGATCATGCCTAATTGATATGAAATGCCTAACCAACTGAATTAAACAAAAAAAAAAAGAAACACTAGAAATACTAAACGTAATGAGAGTAAAATTAATAAATTATACACTTATCAAATTCCCCCACACTTATTCCATGCTTGTCCTCAAACTTGACTTAAACTCTCAATCAACTCCACTTAGAAGTTCACTTAACTTCACCCTATCACAACATTCTCTAACAACAAATTAAAAGTTTGAAAGAGGAGGCAAGTAAGGTAATAATCATCACAACAAATTCCATCAACACCATACCAATATGTCAATAATTCTCCAACACAAAACAAAAGGCTTGAAATCAATAAAGCCCACACAATTAAAGTTCCATAAAATTTTAAATCAATATACACCAAAACACAAGGATAATTTATGAAGGCACAACAATTATAGCTTTTTGCAAATCTTAGGGGAGATAGAAATGGCCTTTTTTAAAATTCTTTTTTTAATTTGAAATTGGTACTTTTCTCTCGTCACAGTTACTTTTTTTAATTTTTTATTATTTATTTCTTTTGACCGTCACCTTCAAAAAAGTACCTTGCTCATATCCTAGCTAACTTTTGGCCTGAGAATTGACTAAAGGAGCGGAAGCGTGGAAAACACAAGTTATTGAATTCAAAAATTTTCACCTAGGGTCACATGCTTCATGCAATACTTATTTTTATCTATTTGATTTCAATGATAAACAACATATTAAAACACTTTTAATATGTTTTTGGATCTGTATTTGCCATTTAAGATTTTAGAATTAATCAGATTAATTTTAGAACCCTAGATTAAATAAAAAACAAACACACTAACCTTTTGATGCACTGTAGTGTATTTGCGCCTTTGAGATTCGTCTTCAGGACGCCAGATGTTGCCCCTCTAACTTGTGCACACCAAGAACACCTATGGCAGCCCTTGAATAGCTTCTAAAGTTTTTTCTATTATTTATAAAAACAAGTTCTGCCTTTTAAGAGATTAAAGATGTAAATATGATACTAGAAACAATTTCTAGTATTTTTAATTCAAGAGATTGTTTGCTAATCTCTTGGAATGAATGAGAGATGAAGAAGAAAAGAAGGGAGAGGTAGCCAAGGGGTGGCTGAACCTTTGGGAGCAGCAGCTTGTGTGTTTTAATTTTTCATAACAACACTTATATAGCTAGGTCACCACTTAAACCCTTGCCACATGTCACCCTTTGATTGGTTCTAGGTTTAATTGACTCAATCACATTGCGCTAAGTGTCAAATCTATATTTAATCTTAATTTTAATTATCTTACATGATTAAAAGACATTTGGCAAGCTTATGTATAATGCCATGAGCCACCATCTCATGGTGCCACATGTCACCCTGTGAAATGACCAAAATGCCCCTGTGTCTTAATTTTGAGTTCTTAACCCAAAATAATTATTTCTCTTTTTCTAATCAATTTATATCATATATAAATTAATTACTTAATCTCTATTAATTAATTTCTCATTAATTAAATTCATATTTAAACACTTTAAATATAAATTTAACTTATACTATACATCTAAAAATCTAGATTTAGTTTCAAGTCATGCTAAGGACTTTGCAATCTAATTGCAAACCAAACCTATTTAATTAATCAATTAAACTCTTTAATTAATTAATTAAATAATATTTAATTAGGTGATAACTTGTGTATGTGCGTGACTTACTAGGCTCATCACTAATTGGCAATGAAATATGATATCAACGCTTAATATCATCAGAACTCTTTCTTACCATAAATGATTTCTCTAAATCATTTTATACACCTCAATGACCATGGTTAACACCTAGCATAACATGCCATGTGTCACACCTTACCCCTCTGTAAGGCATAACATGATCCCATAGAATACCTAATGAACTACCGAACTTCACCTATTGATAACTCATTAAGTACCCTACAAGGGATTTTAAAACAATTTTCTTACTTTTAATAAGTGGTGAGTATTTTCTAATAGGTAGTTAAGACATATGACTAAAAGTAAATTTAGTTAATATTTTTAGTCCATTTTATTTTTTTTTTGCATATTTTATAAAAATTTTGATAGAGTTCTATTTGTATTTTGAGAAAACAATTCTTCAAATATCTGTAAAAAGCACTTCTAAAAATTTTTCTCAACCACTACAAATTCTCAATCAATCTCAAATCTCAAGATTTCATAATCAACATTTCTCAATTTTCAAAATTCAATAATCCTCAAAATACTAGCAATTCATCTCATTCAAATTAAATAAAATAGTTCCACTCATATTTCATTAAAGACAAAACAATTTATATACATCCCTACAAAATTTACATCAAAAGAAATACAAACTAAACTTTATTACAAACTTCATACACATTTTGTACAAGCTGCTCAAGACCCATTTACATGTCCATACATTTATATGAAATATATATATCAAGAGAAAATATTTACAATTAGGGTATAAATTATACCCGACGACTTCAAGCTAAATGATCTTTAATCCTTAGCAGCTCAGTCTGCTGCTCCTCTAGTCTCAGATTCTGACAAAGAATAGAAGTCATTGAGTACTAAGACTCAGTGGTACACAACATACTAAAATAATCTTTATGCAAAATATAAATCACATTTAGTCAAAAATTTGACTAAACATGAGCATTAAACACAAAACATGAATTATGAGATTTTAATGCAAACCAAGTTCATTTCAAAGTATCAAAACACATTTCATAAAACCCAGAATTAGATCATGCTATTCGAAACAAATAGAATCTCAATAGCCAGAGGCTAAAGAGAAAACACATCACAAGGCTAGCTAGCTCAAATATATGGATATCCATTCACATCCTCTTCTACTGGCACACCTCAACACCTCTCCAGAAAAGGAATCAAAATTTGAAATTAATTACCCCTACTAGTCGTGCTAGTGAGGTTTTCAAATATATGGTCATGACACTGTAGTTTCAAAACTTATCTGAACAATTTGCTAAACATTGTCATTTCAAATATACATAATAACTTTCAACAATTTAAATCAAATATCATAAGAATGCCATAATCCAATATTTCACATTATTCAAAACAATATGCAAAAGATGATTATAAAAAGTATACGTTCTGCATGAACCTCAAGCGAGTCACCTCTTAGCCTTGACTCGGTTCCTCGGGTTCTTTCCTGGTATTCTTTTCAACTGAAACACACAATTTTACAGTCTTTCTGTTAGTAGTATGCCCTAGAGCATATCATTTAGTATGTATCTTGTACATATTTTTATTAATAAAAGGCATTTCCACTTTTCCGTTTACATAATATATTTATGTGTAATAGAAAAGGTCCATTGATATTTTGTTAGAAATATTATTCTTAAGTTGTTAAGAATATGAGTGACAATATTTCTAGCACAAAGTATCATAAATAGGTTCACAATCGAGGATACTTCATAATAAGGACATGACTTATCCAGAAAGATTGTATTCATGTTTGTTCCCAAGTTATTTATATGAGATATAAATAAGATGGAATGGTGAGTCTCATGCCATATAACAAACATGATAGGCACTTATAAATGATAAGTAGGTCGAACCAGTGACACTTATGACAAGCACATGGAGTTTACTCTTGTCAATGTTTTGTCATAAATCATATCAGTGCATATAATCTTTAGACCGAGATAGCACAGCTTATCTTGTATATTGGTAGTTTGAGTTTGATATTGCTTTCATACTTGTACTGTGTATGGGTATATGGGCATGTGTTGGCTCCTACTAGTTATATATGGAGGTAGGTGTTGATCAAGATGGAATCTGTTCCTCTAAGTAAATAGAGATAAAATCCTATGTTCATTTAATTGTTCTTGATGTTTCAAGTTCCTGGCCAGGACAGATAGATTTATTCATAAAAGAGATACTGATGAGAATATCTATTTAATAAAGAGCTGGAATTAAAAGAGAACATAATATTCATAGCAAATGGAGTTTGACATAAACCATGACTCAGCTTGAGTTGGGATTTTGTATGAGAGATTCTAGTGCATGGTAACATATGATTATAGGTTCATTTAAGGTAAACCTTATTACTAATTGGGTGGCCATGGCATTCTATGCTAGGTGTTAACCATGGTCTATGAGGTTCATAAAATGATTTAGAGAAATCATTTATGGTAAGAAAGAGTTCTGATGATATTAAGAGTTGATATCATGTCTCATTGCCAATTAGTGATGAGCCTAGTAAGTCACACACATACACAAGTTATCACCTAATTAAATATAATTTAATTAATTAATTAAAGAGTTTAATTGATTAATTAAATAGGTTTGGTTTGCAATTAGTTTGCAAAGTCCCTAGCATGACTTGAAACCAAATCTAGATTATTGGATGTATAATATAAGTTAAATTTATATTTAAAGTGTTTAAATATGAATTTAATTAATGAGAAATTAATTAATAGAGATTAATTAATTAATTTATATTTGATATAAATTAATTAGAAGAAGAAAATAATTATTTTGGGTTAAGAACTCAAAATTAAGACACAGGGGCATTTTGGTCATTTTGCAGTGTGACACGTGGCACCATGAGATGGTGACACATGGCATAACACATAAGCTTGCCAAATGTTTTTTTTTAATCATGTAAGATGATTAAAATCAAGATTAAATATAGGTTTGACACTTGGCACATTGTGATTGGGTCACTTAAACCTAGAGCTAATCAAAGGGTGACATGTGGCAAGGGTTTAATGTGTTAACCTAGCTATTTAAGTGTTGTTATGAGAAAATAAAATACAACCAGCAGCCACACTCCTTTGTCACGCCACTTTGAGGGTTTTATCTCTTCTTCTTCATCTCTTATCAATTCAAAGAGATTAGCCATCAATCTCTTGAATTAAGAACACTAGAAATTGTTTTTAGTGTCCTGTTTACATCTTTAATCTCTTAAAAGGCAGAACTTGATTTTCTAATTAATAGAAAAAGCTTTAGAAGCTATTCAAGGGCTGCCATAGGTGTTCTTAGTGTGGACAAGCTAGAGGGACAACATCTGGTGCCCTGAAGACGAATCTCAAAGGCGCAGACACGCTGCAGTGCATCAAGAGGTTAGTGTAATCGTTCTTGATTTAATATAGGGTTCTAAAATTAATCTGATTAATTTTAAAATATTAAATGGCAAATACAGATCCAAAAACATATTAAAAGAGTTTTAATATGTTGTTTATTATTGAAATCAAATAGATAAAAATAAATCTTGCATGATGCATGTGACCCTAGGTGAAAATTTTTGAATTCAATGGTATAAACTTGTGTTTTTCACGCTTTCATTCCTTCAATTGGTATTAGAGCCACTATATTTGCCATTTAGATTGATGTTTATATGATTTAATTGTGTGTTTGATCATGAGATCAAAAGTTTATTGCTGGTTGCAAAGTCAAGGTGGCGGCACAAATGATGAACACCATGGTGCGCATGGTTGATGCATCACAATGGTGTGCAAAGGTAAATGGATGGTGAATGTGCAATTGCTGTATGATCTAAGATCCATTTTATGTCTAATTAAATTGTTTAATTAGAATTTTAATTACACAATTAAATTATGATTCAAATCAGATTTTTAAAAATTGTTTGAATGTGATTCAAATCTGAATTTTAAAAGTTGTTTGAATGTGATTCAAATCTGAATTTTTAAAGTTGTTTGAATCATATTTAAATCTGATTTTTTAAAATTGATTGAATAAAATTCAGATCTGATTTTTTAAAAAGGTTTGAATGTGATTCAAATCTGATTTTTTAAAAAATGTTTGAATGTGATTCAAATCTGAATTTTTAAAGTTGTTTGAATGTGATTCAAATCTGAATTTTTAAATTTGTTTGAATGAGATTCAAATTTGAATTTTTAAATTTATTTGAATCATATTCAAATCTGGATTTTTAAGTTGAATATGAGATATTCAATTTAATTTAAGTATGTATGTTTTATTTAATTGTTAAATAGTGATATGCATGATGGATGATCATGGACTATAAAAGACCAATGTGATTGGATTTATTTCTTTTATGTTTCTTTGGGATTGTAAATTAATTAATTTATTTTAATTTATTTTGGGCATGTATTATTAAGTTTGTAATAATTTTTGGGTTGTAATTTCATTTATTTAAGTTCTTGTAAATTCGCCTTGGTATGCCAAGGATTACTATGTAATATTGGATTGCAAGAAGTTCAAGGAGGTCAAGAGCATTTGTGGGACCAGTGGGAGGAATTCAAGATCAAGTGTTGATTATGTACTCCTTCAGCAACTCTTGTAAAATGAATGAATGAATAAAATGCACCTAGGAATGCCTTGATTTAATTCTTGGTGGCTCAGAATTGAATCCCTTAGAAAGTCCATGATCATACCATATTTACTGCTTATCCATGAATGCATGAGATGTATGGGAATGTATGCAATTATATGATATATGCATGCTAAATGGATAATATGCAAAGTGAGACCTTAATAGTAAATAGAATGACCATAAAATCTTTCAAACAAATGATTAAGTTGGAAATGCTATAATTAAAGTAATTATAACATAGGCCCTCCATTGGGGCAATTATTTTAAGAAATTTTAAATAGTTGCATGAGATGCAATTAATTTAAGAGATTTTCTTAAGAATAATTGTTAAGCATGAGATGTTGTAAATATGTAAATGGTTTAGTGGCCAATATTGGATGTACCTGAGGACATTAAAATTATTTGCATAATTACTGGCTCAATGGGTTGAACTTAACTAATGCAAGACAAGTCAATAATGGATGTACCTGAGATTTTGAGCATTAGGGGCTAGGTAAAGGATTGAACCTCACATGAGATGTGATGGGCAAAGAGTTGCTCACTTATAGTTTATTGTAATTCCAATAATGGATGTACCTGAGGATGATCAATAGAATTATAAGAATTCAATCACCCACTAGAAATCCATCCAACTAGGATTTCCGTTTTCTACTTTGGAAGTGTAGGATTCGCTAAGTTAGTGGGAGGACCAATTTGATTAAAAGACCATAATCATTTTGGTTAATTACATGATACATTTACTAATTAATTTGGTTATTTTCTGCAGTTAATTTTCTGATAAAAATGAGCACAAAACAACCACCACCATCCAATATCCTTGCAAGCATACTTGATCACAATAGGTTGACAGGACCTAATCTGTCTGATTGGCTAAGAAATTTGAAACTTGTCCTGAACCTTGAACATATAGGATATGTTCTAGATTCAAATGTTCCTAGTCCCTTACCTCCAGAGGCCACACAAGAGGAACATGAAACTTTAGACAAGTGGAAGGAGCATGATATGAGAGCTAAGTGTTACATGCTTGCTTCCATGAGTAATGAGTTACAGAAGCAACATGAGAACATGCAGAGTGCGAGTGAGATCCTCCTTCACCTACAAGAGTTGTATGGCGAGCATAGCAGGAATGCTAGGTATGAGATATCTAGACAGCTATTCCGTATGAGGATGTCTGAGGGACAGAATGTTGGGGATCATGTCCACAAGATGATTCGGATGATTGAGCAGTTGGAACATCTTGACTTCAACATGGATTTCCAACTACAGACGGATTTGATCCTTTAGTCCCTTCCTGAGTCTTTTGGAAATTTTGTGACAAATTTCCATATGACTAAACAGGAATGCACCTTAGCTGGTTTACTCAACATGCTGGTTATTGCCCAAAAGAATATGCCAGGCAATAAAGGAAAAGAGGTAGCTTTGGTTGCATCTTCTTCTACTGGAAAGTCCAACAAGAAGAAGGGCAATAAGAAAAAGAAATCTCATATTCCTGGTCCTTCTAAGAAAATAGCTAAACAGAAAGGGAAGACCAAAGCTGACAAAGGTAAAGGAAAATGTTTCCACTGCCAATAGGAAAGTGTTTCCATTGCCAGTAAGAAAGTGTTTCCACTGGCTAGAGTATAGCAATCTAAAAGAATACAATGCCATGGTGAAAACCAACTCAAGTTCAAAATATATTTGGCACTTAAGGTTATGTCATGTTACAGAAGATAGGATTGCAAAACTGGAGAAAATGGGGATTCTATCCTCATTGGGCTCTGAGCCTACTCCAACTTGTGAATCTTGCCTTCAGGGCAAAATGACTAGATCACCCTTTGTTGGACAGGGGCTAAGAGCTGAAAATATTTTAGAGCTAATACATAGTGATGTATGTGGTCCATTTAAAGAAATGGCTAGAGGGGTTTTTCATTATTTTATTACCTTTACTGATGATAAATCAAGGTTTGGGTATTTGTATTTGATGAAATACAAACATGAATCTTTTGAAAAGTTCGAAGAATTTAAATCTGAAGTAGAAAATCAAACAGGAAAGAATATTAAAGCTCTTCGATCAGATCGTGGAGGTCAATATTTGAGTACTGAATTTGATGAATACTTGAGAGAGCATGGCATTGTTTCTCAGCTGACTCCTCCAGGAATGCCACAGCTGAATGGTGTATCTGAAAGGAGAAATCGTACCCTATTGGATATGGTACGTAGTATGATGAGCTATACTGATATGTCAATCTTCTTTTGGGGATTTGCATTAGAATCAGCTTTGTATATTCTGAATAGGATTCCATCAAAATCAGTTTCTTCCACACCTTATGAGATATGGCATGGAAGAAAACCAAGTCTTAAGCATGTTAAGATTTGGGGTTGTCCAGCTTATATCAAAAAGCTGAACACTGATAAATTGGAGACCAGATCAGAAAAAGGCCGATTTGTTGGATATCCAAAAGATAGTTTTGGATATTATTTTATTTGCCTATTTCACAAAAGTTGTAATAAGTAGAGATGCCACATTTCTTGAACAACAATTTGTCCAAGAAGGAGGCAAAGGAAGGCAAATAGAGTTAGAATTGGAGAATTCTGACCAACCAACAGATCAGATGGATATAGATCCATCTAGTCAACCAATACCCGTTGATGAAACATCTACAACTGTTCCTCGTAGAACAACCAGGGTATCTCACCCACTAGTGAGATATGGTTTTCTTCATGAAGAAGAATAAGAGTTGTCTACTGATGAAAAAGTAGATCATGGAGATGATCCACTTACCTATGAAGAAGCTATATCAGATATAGACTCTTCAAAATGGATTGATGCTATGAAATCCGAGATTGATTCCATGTATAAGAATCAAGTTTGGGATCTTGTTGACCCACCTGAAGGTATTATACCTATAGGGAACAAATGGGTTTTCAAGAAGAAAATTGGTTCTGATGGAAAGGTAGAGACCTATAAGGCAAGGCTAGTAGCAAAAGGGTTTCGCCAAAGGCAAGGAATCGACTATGAGGAGACTTTCTCTCCTGTTGCCATGCTTAAATCAATTAGGATTTTATTAGCAATAGCTGCGTACTATGATTATGAGATTTGGCAGATGGATGTCAAAACAGCTTTTCTCAATGGATACATTGAAGAAAACATTTTCATGGAACAACCTAAGGGATTTGAATCCCAAGATGGTTCCAAGGTATGCAAGCTAAAGCGATCCATTTATGGGTTGAAACAAGCTTCGAGGAGTTGGAACATCCGTTTTGATGAAGCCATTAAGTCCTTTGGTTTTATAAAAAATGAGGATGAGCCATGTGTATATAAGAAGGTTAGTGGCAGTGCTATCACTTTCCTTGTCTTATATATGGATGACATACTGTTGATGGGTAATGACACAGGTATGTTGACGACTATAAAGGTATGGTTGTCAAATACATTCTCCATGAAATACTTAGGGGAGGCAACCTATATTCTTGGGATTCGCATCTATAGAGATAGAGTGAAAAGAATAATTGGTTTATCCCAAAGTCTATACTTTGAAAAGGTATTAAAGAGGTTTAACATGCTTGATTCCAAGAGAGGATTGTTACCAGTGAGACATGGTATCCATCTTTCTAAAGAGATGTCTCCAAAGACACTTGAAGAAAGAGATAAGATGGCCAGGATTCCATATGCTTCGGCTATTGGAAGTTTAATGTATGCAATGTTGTGTACTAGGCCGGATATCGCATATGCTGTTAGTTTGACTAGCGGTATCAATCCAATCGTGTTTGGAACATCGATAGTATCAAGAATATCCTTAAGTACTTGAGAAGAACTAAGGATTTATTCTTGATTTATGGAGGTGGAGACTTGCAACTAGATGGTTATCCGATTACGATTTCCAATCGGATATCGATGATAGAAAGTCTACCTCTGGATATGTGTTCATTTGTAATGGAGGTGCGATCGGTTGGAAGAGTTCCAAGCGAGCATTGCAGATTCCACTACGAAGGTGAGTATATTCTTTGCATCGGATCTTGCAAAGGAAGTTGTTTGGATAAAGAAGTTCGTGATGAACTTACAGTAGTTCCTTCCATTGAGTCGCGGTTCCACTACACTGTGACAACAATGGAGCAGTCATACAGGCTAAGGAACTAAGGTCTCACCCAAAATCCAAACACATAGAAAGGCACTACCACATTATCAGAGATATAGTTGGGCAAGGCGATATAGCCATGCAGAAAATAGCATCAGCTGAAAATCCAGCTGATCCATTCACTAAGCCTATGTCACAGACTCAGTTAGACCGACATCTTGAGAAGATAGGTCTAAGATATTGTAATGAATGGCTCTAGTGCTAGTGGGAGATTGTTAGTAGTATGCCCTAGAGCATATCATTTAGTATGTATCTTGTACATATTTTTATTAATAAAAGGCATTTCCACTTTTCTATTTACATAATATATTTATGTGTAATAGAAAAGGTCCATTGATATTTTGTTAGAAATATTATTCTTAAGTTGTTAAGAATATGAGTGACAATATTTCTAGCACAAAGTATCATAAATAGGTTCACAATCGAGGATACTTCATAATAAGGACATGACTTATCCAGAAAGATTGTATTCATGTTTGTTCCCAAGTTATTTATATGAGATATAAATAAGATGGAATGGTGAGTCTCATGCCATATAACAAACATGATAGGCACTTATAAATGATAAGTAGGCCGAACAAGTGACACTTATGACAAGCACATGGAGTTTACTCTTGTCAATGTTTTGTCATAAATCATATCAGTGCATATAATCTTTAGACCTTAGATAGCACAGTTATCTTGTATATAGATAGTTTGAGTTTGATACTACTTTCATACTTGTACTGTGTATGGGTATATGGGCATGTGTTGGCTCCTACTAGTTATATATGGAGGTAGGTGTTGATCAAGATGGAATCTGTTCCTCTAAGTAAATAGAGATAAAATCCTATGTTCATTTAATTGTTCTTGATGTTTCAAGTTCCTGGCCAGGACATATAGATTTATTCGAAAAGAGTTTCGATGAGAAAATCTTTTAATCAAGAACTGGAATTAAAAGAGAACATAATATTCATAGCAAATGGAGTTTGACATAAACCATGACTCGGCTTGAGTTGGGATTTTGTAAGAGAGATTCTAGTGCATGGTAACATATGATTATAGGTTCATTTAAGGTAAACCTTATTACTAATTGGGTGGCCATGGCATGCTATGCTAGGTGTTAACCATGGTCTATGAGGTTCATAAAATGATTTAGAGAAATCATTTATGGTAAGAAAGAGTTCTGATGATATTAAGAGTTGATATCATGTCTCATTGCCAATTAGTGATGAGCCTAGTAAGTCGCACACATACACAAGTTATCACCTAATTAAATATGATTTAATTAATTAATTAAAGAGTTTAATTGATTAATTAAATAGGTTTGGTTTGCAATTAGTTTGCAAAGTCCCTAGCATGACTTGAAACCAAATCTAGATTATTGGATGTATAATATAAGTTAAATTTATATTTAAAGTGTTTAAATATGAATTTAATTAATGAGAAATTAATTAATAGAGATTAATTAATTAATTTATATTTGATATAAATTAATTAGAAGAAGAAAATAATTATTTTGGGTTAAGAACTCAAAATTAAGACACAGGGGCATTTTGGTCATTTTGCAGTGTGACACGTGGCACCATGAGATGGTGACACATGGCATAACACATAAGCTTGCCAAATGTCTTTTTTTTTAATCATGTAAGATGATTAAAATCAAGATTAAATATAGGTTTGACACTTGGCACATTGTGATTGGGTCACTTAAACCTAGAGCTAATCAAAGGGTGACATGTGGCAAGGGTTTAATGTGTTAACCTAGCTATTTAAGTGTTGTTATGAGAAAATAAAATACAACCAGTAGCCACACTCCTTTGTCACGCCACTTTGAGGGTTTTTATCTCTTCTTCTTCATCTCTTATCAATTCAAAGAGATTAGCCATCAATCTCTTGAATTAAGAACACTAGAAATTATTTTTAGTGTCCTGTTTACATCTTTAATCTCTTAAAAGGCAGAACTTGATTTTCTAATTAATAGAAAAAGCTTTAGAAGCTATTCAAGGGCTGCCATAGGTTTTCTTGGTGTGGACAAGCTAGAGGGACAACATCTGGTGTCCTGAAGATGAATCTCAAAGGCGCGAACACATTTGCGAAGGCATCAAGAGGTTAGTGTAATCATTTTTTATTTAATCTAGGATTCTAAAATTAATCTGATTAATTTTAAAATCTTAAATGGCAAATACAGATCTAAAAAACATATTAAAAGAGTTTTAATATGTTGTTTATCATTGAAATCAAATAGATAAAAATAAATCTTGCATGATGCATGTGACCCTAGGTGAAAATTTTTGAATTCAATGGTATAAACTTGTGTTTTTCACGCTTCCGTTCCTTCAGTTTCAGTACCATAACTTAGCATAAATCCAAAAATAAATTTAAGTTCACTTTTACCTAGCTCTAACGTGCTAAACTCGACATTCTTGAAATTTTGTGTTTTAGGTTACTATTCACCACACTATTCAAGTCTAATTGTTGACTTTCTAAGACTTAATAGGTATGGGAATTTCAACTTCACCCACATACCACATTTTGGTCACTAAATTTGTTGGTTTTGGTTGTTTATTCAAATTCTAAGTCTTTTAGGCAAATTTGATAAATTTTCAGTTTTAGTGTCTAAGGTTGCACTGTTCTATTGGTCACTTTACTGTTGGAATTTCACAAAACTTCCTTCATAGAAAATGTTTCCTAATGTCTTAAGTTTATTCTGCTTTTTGAATCACTCCAATTGGAGTTTTATAGCTCAAGTTATGTCCAAAATACTGTTATTGTTCATGCTGCAGATTTTAGTTTTACAGATTTATTAATCCAACTTCGTTTAGCAATTTGATCAAGTTAAGTCCATAATTTGGTCTAATTTTCTTCATATGAAATGTTCTACTATGTCTTAGGTTTCTATCGGTTCAAGAATCACATAAATCGGAGTTTTCTAGAGAGAGTTATACCCATTGAAACTTTACTGTTCATATGGCAAATCTGCAATTCTGCAGGTTCAGGTCACCAAACTTGGTCTATAATTTGAGTAGGTTAATGGGATAATTTGGGTTTGTGTTCTGCTTGAAAATTTTAGGTCTATATCTCATCTAACCACTGGTGAAATTTTAGGTCATTTTGAGCTGCCTAGCTCGAGTTATGACCAAATGAACAAACACTATTCATTTGGTCAGTTTGTGCAGAGGCAGACTGTGATTTCTCAACTTTGGTCAATTTGTTCACTAGGTTTTAGTCACTTTTTGAGCATGCTTCCGAAATGAAAATTGTGTCATTTAGTGCCTATTTTCATTCCCAATTGGTCTCAAACCAATTGGACTTGTAAAATTCCAATTTTGGTACTTCAAAATTGACTTTTGGTCATGGTGCATACCCAATCCGAATTTGGCTTTGATTAAAACACTTCTAACACACTTAATCAGGTCACAAATGACCATTTCTCTCCTTAAACTATGTCAAAGACATCATTTAGCACTTCTTCACATTTTTGGTCCCTAAACCCTATTGTCCAAACCCTAATTCACACTAATTTTTGTGTTTACTTGATTCCATGCCTTTAACCATAGTCATTCAACTAACTAAGGTTTATATACCCCTTTCAAACCATTCAATTCATGCAAATCATCCTCATAACCAAGCTGGCCGAAAATCAGTTTAGTCTCTCAACCAATTTTTCTTTTCATTTTAAGTTTGTTTCTATGTTGTTGATGCTATACATACACTAATTAAACTAAAAACTTGAAGTTTGCATTACTAACCTTGTTAGGTGTCTTTAAACTTTCACTTCCTCTCAATTTTCTTCAATTCTTTGATGTCCAATCTTCCTCTCAAGTGATTAAATCAAATTTTTGTGAAGCAAGTATGGGAGGATTTGGGGTTTAATGATGGTTTCAAAGCTTGAAGCAAGCTTTAAATGAGATTTGCAATGGCAAGGGAGAGAGAAGGATGGGAGGCGGCACTTTGAGGAAGATGAGGCTTTTAATTTTTTTTTTCTTTTCTTTTCTTTTGTCTTTTATCTCTTTAGGAAGACCAAAAATCCAAATAAGTAAATAAATTAATTTTATTCTTTATGACATCATGCATGATGTCATCAACTTTTGACTTTTCCATTTTCTCTTTCTTTTTTTTTTCTATTTATTTTTCTATTAGTTTTTTAATTTATTTCTCGATCCCAAAGTTTTCTTTTCTCTGATTTTATTTGACAGTTAGGTCAGGAGTAAGCTCTTGGGGTCAATTGACTAAATTACCCCTCATTGGTTCATCCCGGTTTGCAAATAATTCAATATTTCTTCTGGCTCCCTGACCTAATTATTTGACTGACTTAACAGTTCTTTTTTGTGATTTTCTCTTTTCCACTGTGTTTACAGTAGTCCTAAGGACCTCAGCGTCACATTTTACGGTTCGAAATTTGAGTTTAAATTGACCTCGCACTCCTTCCTAAGAAGGTCACCCATCGCTGTGACTCTCGGCTCATTTAACTTCTTGTGTTCTGTTTTTCTTATTTATACTTAACTAATTGACAATTACTAATTATTTGTGTTCAGGGCTTATCCAGTTATCTTAGATGTGGTTCTATTTCCCTTAGTTATTCGGACCGACACTGATCACCGGAATAGTGAAATATACCAGGCTATACAAATAGGGGGTGTTACAGTTGTAGCCCTACTTCTTAGCTTTCCAACGAGTACTCATTTGCCCAAATCGGAAGCTACAGGCCAAGTTATGGTCCAAAAACCGAAATAGGTTCTGTCAGGCAATCTAGCCTAAAATGACAACTTTACTGTTATTTTTTATAATTAAAACGGCCTTATCTCGCTTCCAGCCCTTCATAACAATTGTAGAGGCAGCCTCTAGGTTCAAATGGGCCTGAGTTTGCTTTAATTGGACATCTAGATCTCCATATATGAATTAAACACCAAACATAGTCTCACAGGTCCATACTACAAATCTGGTCTGGCTTCAGGGCTAATTTTGATTGTCTTCGAGGTTAAATTGGGCTTTGGTCCCTCTTAGATGTTTGTAGTGCTCTATCTTAGCTTTCCAATGGATCAAACAACTGTCAATTTGAAAACCTAAAACTTAAGTTTCACTTGAAAAAACAAACAAAGGTCAAGATAAAAAGATATTGAAAATTCCCCAATTTAATGCCATTATTCCAAAAATTCATTAAGATCATGCCTAATTGATATGAAATGCCTAACCAACTGAATTAAACATAAAAAAAAAAAAAGAAACACTAGAAATACTAAACGTAATGAGAGTAAAATTAATAAATTATACACTTATCAAATTCCCCCACACTTATTCCATGCTTGTCCTCAAACTTGACTTAAACTCTCAATCAACTCCACTTAGAAGTTCACTTAACTTCACCCTATCACAACATTCTCTAACAACAAATTAAAAGTTTGAAAGAGAAGGCAAGTAAGTTAATAATCATCACAACAAATTCCATCAACACCATACCAATGTGTCAATAATTCTCCAACACAAAACAAAAGGCTTGAAATCAATAAAGCCCACACAATTAAAGTTCCATAAAATTTTAAATCAATATACACCAAAACACAAGGCTAATTTATGAAGGCGCAACAATTATAGCTCTTTGCAAATCTTAGGGGAGATAGAAATGGCCTTTCTAAAATTTTTTTTTTTTAATTTGAAATTGGTACTTTTCTCTAGTCACAGTTACTTTTTTTTAATTTTTTATTATTTATTTATTTTGATCGTCACCTTCAAAAAAGTACCTTGCTCATATCCTAGCTAACTTTTGGCCTGAGAATTGACTAAAGGAGCGGAAGCGTGGAAAATACAAGTTTATACCATTGAATTCAAAAATTTTCACCTAGGGTCACATGCTTCATGCAAGATTTATTTTTATCTATTTGATTTCAATGATGAACAACATATTAAAACACTTTTAATATGCTTTTGGATCTGTATTTGCCATTTATGATTTTAGAATTAGTCAGATTAATTTTAGAACCCTAGATTAAATCAAGAACAAACACACTAACCTTTTGATGCACTGCAGTGTATTTGCGCCTTTGAGATTCATCTTCAGGACACCAGATGTCGTCCCTCTAGCTTGTGCACACCAAGAACACCTATGGCAGCCCTTGAATAGCTTCTAAAGCTTTTTCTATTATTTAGAAAAACAAGTTCTGCCTTTTAAGAGATTAAAGATGTAAATAGGATACTAGAAACAATTTCTAGTATTTTTAATTCAAGAGATTGTTTGCTAATCTCTTGGAATGAATGAGAGATGAAGAAGAAAAGAAGGGAGAGGTAGCCAAGGGGTGGCGGAACCTTTGGGAGCAGCAGCTTGTGTGTTTTAATTTTTCATAACAACACTTATATAGCTAGGTCACCACTTAAACCCTTGCCACATGTCACCCTTTGATTGGTTCTAGGTTTAATTGACTCAATCACATTGCGCTAAGTGTCAAATCTATATTTAATCTTAATTTTAATTATCTTACATGATTAAAAGACATTTGGCAAGCTTATGTGTAATGCCATGAGTCACCATCTCATGGTGCCACATGTCACCCTATGAAATGATCAAAATGCCCCTGTGTCTTAATTTTGAGTTCTTAACCCAAAATAATTATTTCTCTTTTTCTAATCAGTTTACATCATATAAATTAATTACTTAATCTCTATTAATTAATTTCTCATTAATTAAATTCATATTTAAACACTTTAAATATAAATTTAACTTATACTATACATCCAAAAATCTAGATTTGGTTTCATGTCATGCTAGGGACTTTGCAATCTAATTGCAAACCAAACCTATTTAATTAATCAATTAAAATCTTTAATTAATTAATTAAATCATATTTAATTAGGTGATAACTTGTGTATGTGCGTGACTTACTAGGCTCATCACTAATTGGCAATGAAATATGATATCAACTCTTAATATCATCAGAACTCTTTCTTACCATAAATGATTTCTCTAAATCATTTTATACACCTCAATGACCATGGTTAACACCTAGCATAACATGCCATGTGTCACACCTTACCCCTCTGTAAGGCATAACATGATCCCATAGAATACCTAATGAACTACCAAACTTCCCCTATTGATAACTCATTAAGTACCCTACAAGGGATTTTAAAACAATTTTCTTACTTTTAACAAGTGGTGAGTATTTTCTAATAGGTAGTTAAGACATATGATTAAAAGTAAATTTAGTTAATATTTTTAGTCCATTTTATTTTTTTTTTTGCATATTTTATAAAAATTTTGATAGAGTTCTATTTGTATTTTGAGAAAACAATTCTTCAAATATCTGTAAAAAGCACTTCTAAAAATTTTTCTCAACCACTACAAATTCTCAATCAATCTCAAATCTCAAGATTTCACAATCAACATTTCTCAATTTTCAAAATTCAATAATCCTCAAAATACTAGCAATTCATCTCATTCAAATTAAATAAAATAGTTCCACTCATATTTCATTAGAGACAAAACAATTTATATACATCCCTACAAAATTTACATCAAAAGAAATACAAACTAAACTTTATTACAAACTTCATACACATTTTGTACAAGCTGCTCAAGACCCATTTACATGTCCATACATTTATATGCAATACATATATCAAGAGAAATATTTACAATTAGGGTATAAATTATACCCAACGACTTCAAGATGAATGATCTTTAATCCTTAGCAGCTCAGTCTGCTGCTCCTCTAGTCTCTGTATCTGCGACAGCAATAGAAGCTATCGCTGAGTACTAAGACTCAGTGGTACACAACATACTAAAATAATCTTTATGCAAAATATAAATCACATTTAGTCAAAAATTTGACTAAACATGAGCATTAAACACAAAACATGAATTATGAGATTTTAATGCAAACCAAGTTCATTTCAAAGTATCAAAACACATTTCATAAAACCCACAGTTAGATCATGCTATTCGAAATAAATAGAATCTCAATAGCCAGAGGCTAAAGAGAAAACACATCACAAGGCTAGCTATCTCAAATATATGGATGTCCATTCACATCCTCTTCTACTGGCACACCTCAACACCTCTCCATAAAAGGAATCAAAATTTGAAACTAATTACCCCTACTAGTCGTGCTAGTGAGGTGTTCAAATATATGGTCATGACACTGTGGTTTCAAAACTTATCTGAACAATTTGCTAAACATTTTCATTTCAAATATACATAATAACTTTCAACAATTTAAATCAAATATCATAAGAATGCCATAATCCAATATTTCACATTATTCAAAACAGTATGCAAAAGATTATTATAAAAATTATACGTTGTGCACAAACCTCAAGCGAGTCGCCTCTTAGCCTTGACTCAGTTCCTCGGGTTCTTTCCTGGTATTCTTTTCAACTGAAACACACAATTTTTACAGTGTTTCAGTACTATAACTTAGCATAAATCCAGAAATAAATTTAACTTCACTTTTACCTAGCTCTAACGTGCTAAACTCGACGTTCTTGAAATTTTGTGTTTCGGGTTACTATTCACCACACTATTCAAGTCAAATTGTTGACTTTCTAAGACTTAATAGGTATGGGAATTTCAACTTCACCCACATACCATATTTTGGTCACTAAATTTGTTGGTTTTGGTTGTTTATTCAAATTCTAAGTCTTTTAGGCAAATTTGATAAATTTTCAGTTTTGGTGTCTAAGGTTGCACTGTTTTATTGGTCACTTTACTGTTGGAATTTGACAAAACTTCCTTCATAGAAAATGTTTCCTAATGTCTTAAGTTTATTCTCAATTTTGAATCACTCTAATTGGAGTTTTGTAGCTCAAGTTATGTCTAAAATACTATTATTTTTCATGCTGCAGATTTTAGTTCTACAGATTTATTGATCCAACTTCGTTCAGCAATTTGATCATGTTAAGTCCATAATTTGGTCTAATTTTCTTCATATGAAATTTTCTACTATGTCTTAGGTTTCTATCGGTTCAAGAATCACCTAAATCGGAGTTTTCTAGAGAGAGTTATAGCCATTGAAACTTTACTGTTCATATGGCAAATCTGCAGTTCTGCAGGTTCAAGTCACCAAATTTAGTCTATAATTTGAGTGGGTTAATGGGATAATTTGGGTTTGTGTTCTGCATGAAAGTTTTAGGTCTATATCTCATCTAACCACTGGTGAAATTTTAGGTCATTTTGACCTGCCTAGCTCGAGTTATGACCAAATGAACAAGCACTATTCATTTGGTCAGTTTGTGCAGAGGGAGACTTTGATTTCTCAACTTTGGTCAATTTGTTTACTAGGTTTTAGTCACTTTTTAAGCATGCTTCCTAAATGAAAATTATGTCATTTAGTGCCTATTTTCATTCCCAATTGATCTCAAACCAATTGGACTTGTAAAATTCCATTTTTGGTACTTCAAAGTTGACTTTTGGTCATGGTGCATACCCAATCCGAATTTGGCTTTGATTCAAACACTTCTAACACACTTAATCAGGTCACAAATGACCATTTCTCTCCTTAAACTATGTCAAAGACATCATTTAGCACTTCTTCACATTTTTTGATCCCTAAACCCTATTGTCTAAACCCTAATTCACACTAATTTCTGTATTTACTTGATTCCATGCCTTTAACCATAGTCATTCAACTAACTAAGGTTTATATACCCCTTTCAAACCATTCAATTCATGCAAATCATCCTCATAACCAAGCTGGCCGAAAATCAGTTTAGTCCCTCAACCAATTTTTCTTTTCATTTTAAGTTTGTTTCTATGCTGTTGATGCTATACATACACTAATTAAACTAAAAACTTAAAGTTTGCATTACTAACCTTGTTAGGTGTCTTTAAACTTTCACTTCCTCTCAATTTTCTACAATTCTTTGATGACCAATCTTCCTCTCAAGTGATTAAATCAAATTTTTGTGAAGCAAATATGGGAGGATTTGGGGTTTAATGATGGTTTCAAAGCTTGAAGCAAGCTTTAAATGAGATTTGCAATGGTGAGGGAGAGAGAAGGATGGGAGGCGGCACTTTGAGGAAGTTGAGGCTTTTATTTTTTTTTTCTTTTCTTTTCTTTTGTCTTTTATCTCTTTAGGAAGACCAAAAATCCAAATAAGTAAATAAATTAATTTTATTCTTTATGAGATCATGCATGAGGTCATGCATGATGTCATCACCTTTTGACTTTTCCATTTTCTCTTTCTTTTTTTTTCTATTTATTTTTCTATTAGTTTTTTAATTTAATTCTCGATCCCGAAGTTTTCTTTTCTCTGATTTTGTTTGACAGTTAGGTCAGGGGTCAGCTCTTGGGGTCAATTGATCAAATTACCCCTCATTGGTTCATCCCGGTTTGCAAATAATTCAATATTTCTTCTAGCTCCCTGACCTAATTATTTGACTGACTTAACAGTTCTTTTTTATGATTTTCTCTTTTCCACTGTGTTCATAAGGGTCCTAAGGATCGCGGCGTCACATTTTACGGTTCGAAATTTGAGTTTAAAATGACTTCGTAGTTGTTCCCGAGAAGGTCACCCATCGCTGTGACTCTCAGCTCATTTAACTTCTTATGTTCTATTTTTTGTGTTATACTTAACTAATTAAATATTACTAATTATTTGTGTTTATGGCTTATCTAGTTGTCTTAAGTATGGTTCTAATCCCCGTAATTGTCCGGACCGACACCGATCACCGGAACAGTGAAATATACTAAGCTATGCAAACGGGGGTGTTACACCATGGCCACCCAATTAGTAATAAGGTTTACCTTAAATGAACCTATAATCATATGTTACCATGCACTAGAATCTCTCTGTTACAAAATTCCAACTCAAGCCGGAGTCATGGTTTATGTCAAACTCCATTTGCTATGAATATTATGTTCTCTTTTAATTCCAGTTCTTGATTAAAAAGATTTTCTCATCAGAAACTCTTTTCTAATTAAATCTATCTGTCCTGGCCAGTAATTTGAAACATCAAGAACAATTAAATGAACATAGGATTTTATCTGTAACACCCCTATGTTCAGTATTGCGTTCTACTGTTCCGGTGACCAGTGTCTGTCCGGACAGCTAGGATGCCTAGAACTACATCTAAATGTTAGTGAGGAGACATAAAATAAAGAAATACAAGAAAGGAAAAAATAAGAAAAATAAAGGAAAAATAATAGCAATGAAATGTAACCAAGTTAAATGAGCTAAAAACCGTAGCGATGGGTGACTGCACCAGGAAGTTACAGTGAGGACCGTTGACTAGCCCTGAACTGCGGGGAACCCTGAAAAATATTTTTTAGGACTTAAATAAACATCTATTGAAGTATAAATGTCATTAGAAATATCAAAGAAAAATGAAGTAATTAGTACAAAGAAAAACGAGAAATCGAGAAAACGATAAAACTCGGTGTTACTGAAAAATTGGGAATGCAACCCGAATAGGGGCATTGTGGTCAATTGACACCTCGAGTTGCCTTTTGACCTAAATGTCCATTAAAAATAAATGATATTGCACTTAGAAAATGCCATAAAAATTAGAAGTCAATTACATAGAATAAATGAAGGAAATCTAAGGGATGTAATTGAAATTAACTAAAGTTGATTATTATAATGCTTAGGATGATTAGTGGAGCACTATGGGATTAAATAAACCTTTAAGTGGACAGATGTAAAAGCCATTTGGGACAGAAGATGAATTCATCTTCAACCTCTCAAAACAATGGCCGAATGGAACTCTATGGAAACTCCATGGCCAAAACATGAACAACCACCATGCACCTCCATTCAAGCCCTCATTTCACCTCAACTTCTTCATTAAAGCTTGCCTACACAACTTGGTAAAGAGATTGGCAGCAAGAAGGAAGGGTTTTGATGAGTTTTTAACAAGCTTCAAATTAAGTAAGTGCTCATTTTCTCTCCCTTTCTTTATTAAACTTTGAGTGGATGTTGTGGGTAGTTGATTTGTAGAAGAATTTTTAAAGTTTGATGAATTAGTGGAAATGTACATTTTGGCAACCATGGAACCTCAATAAGAACAACTTATTCTGGCATGTAAATAGTGGTTTGAATGATGATTTAAATTTCTAATTGTATTGAAGTTGAATTCCATGTGTAAGGTTTGAATTGTAAGCTTGAAAAGTGAAAGTGGAAATTGATGGGTATGTGTAAACTTGTGGCAGCCTTATGAAGAAGATCAAAATGTGTTGTTTCATGGTTTGGTTTATAGAATTATATTATTGAATTATGTTGTTATGGATAGCAGCATGTGTGTGTGTATAAAGGTTTGAATTTGGGCATGTAAATGAGGATGCATTCATGTGTTTAATTGTTGTAATTGGACTTGAAAAATTCTGGGTTATAGTGTGCATGTTGAGAATGGTTATAAGCTGCCAAAATGACCAAAAATGTGTTGTTAAATGTGTTAATGGTAAGGTACAAAACAGAAATGACATGGAAGAGTTAACTTGGTAAGCATAGGATGTGTAATTGATGAGTGATGAACAATGTGTAATAGGGCAGTGTATGTTTTGGCTTAGAACCTTAAGTGTGTAGCTCCAATTGGTATCAGACCAATTGGAGGTGAAACTAGGCACAAAATGTGCCAACTTTCATGAAGGAAGCTTACTAAAATTATGCCTAGAAGATGACTTGAAAAATGACTGAATCCGGATTAGTGCTTTGAAAGCCTGAAAATTGACCATTTGAGCAGCGGTTGGTGTTTTGGCCATAACTCACCCAAATAGGTCCAATTGACCTGAAATTTTTATCATGAATAGTTTAGACATATATCTACAATTCTTATGAAGACACCAACACTCAGAAATGATCATAAGCAAGTCAAATAGCTTGCACAAGTTCGGGTATTAAAAGTGGCCGAACCAAAAGTGACCTAAAAATGACCTAAAGTTACCATTTTGGTACATTATGTCCAGCATTGGTAAATTGACCATAACTTGGTCTACAAAACTCAGAATGACCTGAAATTTTGCCCCGCGTACAATAAGACATGGACCTACAAGTTTGTAGTTTAGACTGAAACCCGAAAACCGAGGAAACTAGGTCATCCGGCTAGGTCAAATTAGTTTACCAAAATCCGGTAAATTGCAATAAAATGCAATATACTTGAAAATGAATTTGGTAACATGTACCAACACTAAAAGGCTATTAAATGTAACATATTGGTAATATTAGAATCGACTCACTAAGAGTGCATTAAGAGTCAATATTATAGGTTGACTAATGAAATGAACTGAAGAGAACAGTACCAAGAAAATTTAAATATTGGATTTTATTGTTAAAAACAAATTCATTGAGTACTGAAACACTTTAAATTGTGTGTTTCAGTTGAAAAGGATATTGAGAAGCATAAGGAACACTGAGTCAGGGCCAAGAGGCATATATCAAAGGTTTGTGCACAATAGTTATTTCTTTTGAATTTTTCAATTGAAATAAATTAGGATTATTTGTATGTTATTGTTTTAAATTGTGTTTGTGCACAATAATTTTGATTTCTCATTTTCTACTTAAAAATTTAATTGAACATTATAGTTTTAAATTGTGTCTATGCACAATACTTTTTATATTCACTACTTTTACCAGAAAATTTATTTGGAGAAATGAGTTATGAATAATTTTTTATTATTTTGGCTTTAGGAATCTTAATTGGAAATTATTGTGTTGCCTACTTTGCAAATGGAAATTTTGAGATAAAATATGATTTGTGGTTAGTATGAAATATTTAAATATTGTGATTTAGAATTATTTTGATTCACACTTGGCATGACAATATTACTATATTCCTCCTCCATTTATGGGGTGAGTGTGATTATATTCCTCCCTCTTTGACTTGTCAGTCTGAGGTGAGTGTGGATGAGTTCTCATTATCTAGCTAGCTTCCTCCCTCATTGATTTAGATTATTGGGGTGAGTATGTCTTGTCGTGGTGTACAACACGGCATGTGCGGAAAAATTGTGTCATGGCCTAAATTGTGCTATCAATTGGCAACACTGTGTTATTCAGTTATTTGATCAAATTGTGTTATTGATGGGCAAAACCGTGTTATTTAGTTATTTGATCAAATTGTGTTATTGATTGACAAAACTGTGTTATTGAGTTATATGATCAAATTGTGTTATTGATGGGCAAAATTGTGTTATTCAGTTATTTGATCAAATTGTGTTATTGATTGGCAAAACTATGTTATTCAGTTATTTGATCAAATTTGTGTTATATGAACTTTGTAAATTGTGAAATGGAATTGTGAAATGGAATTGTGAATTATTTGATTTGTGAATTATTTGATTTGTGAATTATTTGATTTGTGAATTGTCAATAAAAGATTTATATATCGCATTTCAAATTGTTATTGTGCACCACTGAGTAAATTTTACTCAGTGATAGCTTTTCATTGCTGTCGTAGGTAGACAGACTGACAGGGCAGCAGACTAGGCTGCTAATGCTATATTGAGAGTTCATTGGATATATTGAGTATACCATATTTTTGCATTTTGTATTGTAATGTATGTTCACTGTATGTATATATTGTTCTTGATTTTGAGCAGTTATAAACTAAAATTGTACATTAAAATTGTAAACTAAATTTGTAAATTATTTTGGCTTGTAAATATTATGATATATTTCTTTTATCTCGGTTTTTGGAAACACTGGGAAATTGGTTGTTGAGCTGTGTTGATAATGTTTGAGAAATTTATTGTGTTGAACAAATTGTTGGAGTTTGGGATTGAGGAATTATATATTTGAAGTGCTTTTTACAGGTTTTTAAAGAACTGTTTTATTCAAAATACAGATGGCACTCTGCCAAAATTTTTACAGAAATTATTAATACTTCAAATGTGTTATTTGGTTTCACTTCAGTTAAAAAATTTTTTAACACCTGTCAATAGTGCTCACTACTGTAAAAAAAAGTAAGAAAAGTTTTAAAATCCCTTGTAGTGTATTTAGTGGGTTATCAGTAGATGAAGTTGGTAATTCATTAGGAATACTACGGGATCATGTTATGACTTACAGAGGGGTAGGGTGTGACATTATCTCTATTTACTTAGAGGAACAGATTCCATCTTGATCAACACCTATCTTCATATATAACTAGTAGGAGCCAACACATGCCCATATACCCATACACAGTACAAGTATGAAAGCAGTATCAAACTCAAACCACCTATATACAAGATAACTATGCTATCTTAGGTCAAAAGATTATATGCACTGATATGATTTATGACAATACATTGACAAGAGTAAACTCCATGTGCTTGTGATAAATGTCACTGGTTCGACCTACTTATCATGCATAAGTGCCTATCATGTTTGTTATATGGCATGAGACTCACTATTCCATCTTATTTATATCTCATATAAATAACTAGGGAACAAACATGAATACAATCTTTCTGGATAAGTCATGTCCTTATTATGAAGTATCCTAGATTGTGAACCTATTTATGATACTTTGTACTAGAAATACTGTCACTCATATTCTTAACAACTTAAGAATAGAATTTCTAACAAAATATCAATGGACATTTTCTATTACACATAAATATCTTATGTAAACAGAAAAGTGAAAATGCCTTTTATTAATAAAAATATGTACAAGATACATACTAAATGATATGCTCTAGGGCATACTACTAACATTGACATGGGATTTAAGAAGACCCCTGGTTACTTTGCTTGAAGCCTAAATGATTTATGTAGGAAAAAATTGCTCCATGGTATGGAGAAGAGGGAAAATCCATCATTAAAGTTACTATTACCTTACCTAAAATTTAAAAAATTCAACCTAAAATAGAAAAGTCATTTCAAGGACAAAGCACTTCTCTCCAAGAGTTAATATAGAATTATGAATCAAGCTTATGAGAACGATTTTTTTTTTTTAGATGTTAATTAAAAAAAAATTGCAACAACAAATTTCAAACTCCTCCCCCACACTTACTCCTCACATTGTTCCCAATGTAGAACAAATGGAAACAACATAAAATAAAGTCAAAGAAAAAAAGGAGAACAAATCCGATCATGGCTACTAGCCACCCATGGGTTGCCTCTCAAGAAGCGCTTTTGTTTATCGACATTAGCTCGACATGGCAAAGCTCCTTAATCCAAATAAATTGGGTTACTCAGCTCCTCCAGTGAATGCTCCTGAAACCCCTCACAAAATGGCTTGAGTCTATGACCGTTGACCTTGAATACTTTGTTAGTTCCTAAACTTTGAATTTCAACTGCACTAAAGGAAACACATTAGTAACAACAAAGGGTCTAATCCAATGAGAACGCAACTTACTAGGTATCAGCTTCAATATAGAATTATACAATAAAACTTTTTGGCCAACCACAAACTGCTTCTTTAGAATTAGTTTGTCATGAAGTGCCTTGGTCTTTTCTTAATAGAACCTAAAATTCTCATACGCCTCAAGTTGAATTTCCTCTAATTCATGCAATTGTAATTTTCTTTCCACATCAGCAGTGCCCAAATCCAAATTGCAACGTCTAATAGCCCAATAAGCCTTATGTTCTAACTCCACAAGAAGGTGACATAACTTACCATATACCAATCTGTAGGGGGACATACCTATGGGTGTCTTATAGGTAGTCCTATATGCCTGCAAAGCTTCATTTAATCTAAGGCTCCAATCCTTCCTATTTGGCTTCATTACCTTATCTAGAATGGACTTTACCTCTCTGTTAGACACCTCAACCTGCCCACTTGTTTGAGGATGATAAGTTGTAGATACTTTATGGAAAACACCATATCTCCTTAATAATGCCTCAACAGTTCTATTATAAAAAATGCATGCCCCGGTCACTGATCAAAGCTCTAGGAACTCCAAACCTACTAAAAATGTTTAACTTAATAAAACCTACAATAGCTTTAGAATCATCAATCCTGGTGGCTTTGGCTTTCACCCATTTCGAAACATAATCAACAGTAAGTAATATATAAACAAAGCCAAAAGAAGAAGGAAATGGACCATAAAATCAATACCCCGCACATCAAAAATCTCACAAACAAGTATTGGACTCTGAATCATCTCATTCTTATGAGATTTACTTCTTGTTCTTTGACATTACTCACAATTCTTTCAAAAAAATATAAGCATTATGAAATATGGTGGGCCAATAGAAACCACAGTCCAATATCTTTCCACCCATTCTCTTAGGTCCAAAATGACCTCCATAAGTATAGGCATGACAAAAAGCAAGAATAGATTGAATCTCATTATCAGGAGCACATCTCTTAATAATTTGATCTTAACAAAACTTCCACAAATACGGGTCATCCCACACATAATACTTAGCCTCACTTTTCAATTTCTCCTTCTTAGCTCTACTCAAATCAAAAGGCATAATCTTAGTAACCAAATAATTCACCAAATCAGCATACTAAGGGATCATACCTTGTAATTTAAATAACTGCTCATCAGGAAAAAGTCCTGCAAAGAAACTGGCTCTTCTTATGATCTATTACCAGGTTCTTAACTCCTTTCTTATCTTTGATTTGAAGACCAAATTCTTATAGCAGAAGGATCCATTTAATCAATTTTGGTTTCGCTTCCTTTTTGGCCAATAGATACTTTAAAGCTGCTAACCGCTCAAGCATCTGATCAATGAATGGCAGTGGGAAGTCGTCCTTCATTATTGTTGAATTCAGCTTGCGGTAGTCTATGCACATTCGCAATCCACTCAGAATCCTTGTTGGAATAAGCTCATTATCTTGATTTGCTACCACAGTGACTCCTGATTTTTTTGGCACTACTTGGACTGGACTCACCCATTTACTCTCTGAAATTGGGTAAATAACTCCTGCATCCAGTAGCTTTAAAATCTCCTTCTTCACAACCTCCATCATCTGTGGGTTCAACCTCCTTTGAGCTTCTCTACTTGGTTTAGCATCATCTTTCAGTAAAATCCTGTGCATGCACACTGATAGACTTATATCTTTGATGTCAGCTATTGTCCATCCAATTGCTTCCTTGTGTATTCTCAGAACCCTAGTCAATCTTTCTTCTTGAATTTTTGTCAAATTACTTGAGATGATAGCTGGAAGTGTCTCATTGTCTCCCAAGTAAACATACTTCAAATGCTGAGGTAAATACTTGAGTTCAAGAACTGGTGCCTGCACAACAGAAGGTAATAATTTTATGTGAGATACAGGTATGTCAATCTTTGATACTCCATACCTTCTTAGACCATAATGTAATGACTGCAATGTGAAGGAGCAGAAGCATGAAAAACATAAGTTTAGATCATTGAATTCAAAAAATTTTCACCGAGGGTCTTATGCATCATGCAAGATTTATTTTTATCTATTTGATTTCAATAATAAACAGCATATTAAAACTCTTTTAATATGTTTTTGGATCTATATTTGTCATTTAAGATTTTAGAATTAATAGATTAATTCATTAGAACCCTAGATTAGATGAAGAACAAGTGCACTAACCTTTTTGATGCACTACAGTGTATTTGGCACCTTTGGGATGCGCCTAGGATACCAGATGTTATCCCTCTAGCTTGTCCATACCAAGATCACCAATGGCAGCCCCTTGAACAACTTCTAAATCTTTTCCTATCAATTAGAAAATCAAGTTTTGCCTTTTGAGAGATTACGGATGTAAACAGGACACTAGAAACAATTTCTAGTATTTTTAATTCAAGAGATTGTTGGCTAATCTCTTTGAATTGATGAGAGATGAAGAAGAAAAGAGGGGAGATGTTCTTTGGGTAGCGGCACCAAAGAAGAACAGCAACTACACGTTTTACTCTTTCATAATAACACTTATATAGCTAGGTCATCACTTAAAACCTTTGCCACATGTCACTTTCTGATTGGCTTTTGGTTTAATTAACCCAATCACATTATGCCAAGTGTCAAACTTATATTTAATCTTGACTTTGATCATCTTACATGATTAAAGGTCAAATGGCAAGCTTACGTGTAGTGCCATGTGTCACCATCTCAAGGTGCCACATGACCCTTTGAAATGACCAAAATACCCCTGCATCTTAATTTTGAGTTCTCAACCTAAAATAATTATTTCTCTTCTTCTAATCAATTTATATCAAGTATAAATTAATTAATTAATCTCTATTAATTAATTTCTCATTAATTAAATTCATATTTAAACACTTTAAATATAAATTTAACTTATACTATACATCCAATAACCTAGATTTGGTTTTAAGCCATGCCAGGGACTTTGCAATCTAATTACAAACCAAACCCATTTAATTAATCAATTAAGCTCTTTAATTAATTAATTAAATCATACTTAATTTGTGATTACTTGTGTATATGTGTGACTTACTAGGCTCATCACTAATTGGTAATGAGACATGATATCAACTCTTAATATCATTAGAACTCTTTCTTACCATAAATGATTTCTCTAAATCATTTTATGCACCTCATAGACCATGGTTAACACCTAGCATAGTATGCCATGGCCACCCAATCAGTAATAAGGTTTATCTTAAATGAACCTATAATCATATGTTACCATGCACTAGAATCTCTCTGTTATAAAATCCCAATTCGAGCTGGAGTAATGGTTTATGTCAAAACCAATTTGCTAAGAATATTATGTTCTCTTTTAATTCCAGTTCTTGATTAAAAAAGATTTTCTCATCAGTAACTCTTTTTCTGAATAAATGTATCTGTCCTGGCCAGGAACTTGAAACATCAAGAACAATTAAATGAACATAGGATTTTATCCCTATTTACTTAGGGTAACAGATTCCATCTTGATCAACACCTACCTCCATATATAACTAGTAGGAGCCAACACATGCCCATATACCCATACATAGTACAAGTATGAAAGTAGTATCAAACTCAAACCACCTATATACAAGATAACTATGCTATCTCTGGTCTAAAGATTATATGCACTAATATGATTTATGACAATACATTGACAAGAGTAAACTCCATGTGCTTGTGATAAATGTCACTGGTTCGACCTACTTATCATGTATAAGTGCCTATCATGTTTGTTATATGGCATGAGACTCACCATTCCATCTTATTTATATTTCATATAAATAAGTTGGGAACAAACATGAATACAATCTTTCTGGATAAGTCATGTCCCTATTGTAAAGTATCCTCAATTGTGAACCTATTTATGATATTTTGTGCTAGAAATACTGTCATTCATATTCTTAACAACTTAAGAATATAATTTCTAACAAAATATCAATGGACCTTTTCTATTACACATAAATATATTATGTAAATGAAAAAGTGAAAATGCCTTTTATTAATAAAATATGTACACGATACATACTAAATGATATGCTCTAGGGCATACTACTGACAATCTCCCACTAGTACTAGAGCCATTCATTATAATACCTTAGATCCATCTTCTGAAAATGTCAGTCTAACTATGCTTGTGACAAAAGCTTAGTGAATGATCAGCTGGATTTACAGTTGATGCTATTTTCTACATGGCTATATCGCCTTGCCCAACTATCTCTTTGATAATGTTGTAGCGCCTTTCTATGTGTTTGGATTTCTAGTGAGACCGGGTTTCCTTATACCTAAACAACTTCTTTTGCAGCATCTGATGCAGCAATATGCTTGGCCTCTGTAGTGGAATCTGTAGTCGTACTCTGTTTGGAACTCTTCCAACTAACTGCACTTCCATTACAAATGAACAGAAACCTAGAGGTAAACTTTCTATCATCGATATCTGATTGGAAATCAGAATCAGTATAACAATCCAATTATAAGTCACCACCTCCATATATCAAGAATAAATCCTTAGTTCTTCTCAAGTACTTAAGGATATTTTTTACAACTATCCAGTGTTCCAAACCTGGATTGGATTGATACTTGCTAGTCAAACTAACAACATATGCGATATCTGACCTAGTACACAGTATTGCATACATCAAACTTCCAATAGCTAAAGCATATGGAATCTTGGCCATTTTATCTCTTTCTTCAGGTGTCTTTGGAGACATCTCTTTAGAAAGGTGGATACTAAGTCTCACTAGTAACAATCCTCTCCTGGAATCAAGCATGTTAAACCTCTTTAACACCTTTTCCAAGTATAGACTTTGGGATAAACCAATTATTCTTTTTGCTTCATCTCTATAGATGTGAATCCCAAGAATATAGGTTGCCTCCCCTAAGTCTTTCATAGAGAATGTATTTGACAATCATACCTTTACAGTTGTCAACATACCTATGTCATTACCTATCAACAGAATGTCATCCACATATAAGATAAGGAAAGTGATAGCACTATCACTAACCTTCTTATATACTCATGGCTCATCCTCATTTTTTATAAAATCAAATGACTTAATGGCTTCATCAAAACGAATGTTCCAACTTCTCGAAGGTTGTTTTAACCCATAAATGGATCGCTTTAGCTTGCGCACTTTGGAACCATTTTGGGATTCAAAACCCCTAGATTGTTCCATGAAAATGTTTTCTTCAATGTATCCATTGAGAAAAGCTGTTTTGACATCCATCTGCCAAATCTCATAATCATAGTATGTAGCTATTGCTAATGGAATTCTAAATGATTTAAGCATGGCAACATGTGAGAAAGTCTCCTTATAGTCGATTCCTTGCCTTTAGCGAAACCCTTTTGCTACTAGCCTTGCCTTATAGGTCTCTACCTTTCCATCAGAACCAATTTTCTTCTTGAAAACTCATTTGTTCCCCATAGGTACAATACCTTCAGGTGGGTCAACAAGATCCCAAACTTGATTCTTATACATGGAATCAATCTCGGATTTCATAGCATCAATCCATTTTGAGGAGCCTAGATTTGATATAGCTTCTTCATAGGTAGGTGGATCATCTCCATGATCAACTTCTTCATGAGTAGACAACTCTTGTTGTTCTTCGTGAAGGAAACCATATCTCACTAGTGGGTGAGATACCCTGGTTGTTCTACGAGGAACAGCTGTAGATGTTTCATCAATAGGTGTAGGTTGACTAGATGGATCTATATCCATCTGATCTGTTGGTTGATCAGAATTCTCCAATTCTAACTCTATTTGCCTTCCTTTGCCTCTTTTTTGAACAAAATGTTATTCTAGAAATGTGGCATCTCTACTTATCACAATCTTTTGTGATGTATGAAAATAAAAATAATATCCAAAACTATCTTTTGGATATCCAACAAATCAACCCTTTTCTGATCTGGTTTCCAATTTATCGGTGTTCAACTTTTTGATATAAACTGGATAACCACAAATTTTAACATGCTTAAGACTTGGTTTTCTTTCATGCCATATCTCATAAGGTGTGGAAGATACTGATTTTGATGAAATCCTATTCAGAATATACAAAGCTGATTCTAATGCAAACCCCCAAAAGGAGATTGGCATATCAGTATAGCTCATTATACTATGTACCATATCCAATAGGATGTGATTTCTCCTTTCTGATACACCATTCAGTTATGGTGTTCCTCGAGGAGTCAGCTGGGAAATAATGCCATGCTCTCTCAAGTATTCATCAAATTTAGTACCTAAGTATTCACCTCCATGATCTGATCGGAGAGCTTTAATACTTTCTCCTGTTTGATTTTCATACTTCATATTTAAATTCTTTAAACTTTTCAAAGGATTCATGTTTGTATTTCATCAAATACAAATACCCAAACTTTGATTTATCATTAGTGAAGTTAATAAAGTAATGAAAACCATCTCCAGCCATTTCCTTAAATAGACCACATACATCACTATGTATTAGATCTAAAATATTTATAGCTCTTAGTCCTTGTCCAATAAAGGGTGATTTAGTCATTTTGCCCTGAAGGCAGGATTCACAATTTGGAGCAGGCTCATAGCCTAATGAGGATAAAATCCTCATTTTCTCTAGTTTTGCAATCCTATCTTCTGCAACATGACCTAATCTTAAGTGCCAAATATATTTTGAACTTGAATTGATTTTCATCATGGCATTGCATTCTTATAGATTGCTATACTCTGGGTAGTTCCCTTTCTAGTGCCCACTCTACTGGCAGTGAAAACACTTTCCTTTGCCTTCATCAGCTTTAGACTTCCCTTTCTGTTTAGCTAATTTCATGGAAGGACCAGGAATATAAGGTTTCTTTTTTTTTATTAACCTTCTTCTTGTTGGACTTTCCAGCAGAAGAAGATGCAATCAAAGCTACCTATTTTCCTTTATTACCTAGTATATTCTTTTGGGCAATAAGCAGCATGTTGAGTAAACTAACCAAGGTGCATTCCTACTTAGTCATATGGAAATTTGTCACAAAATTTCCAAATGACTCAAGAAGGGACTGAAGGATCAAATCCGTTTGCAGTTGGAAATCCATGTTATAGTCAATATGTTCCAGTTGCTCAATCAGCCGAATCATCTTGTGGACATGATCCCCAACATTCTGTCCCTCAGACATCCTCATGCGGAATAGCTGCCTAGATATCTCATACCTAGCATTCCTGCTGTGCTCATCATACAACTCTTGCAGGTGAAGGAGGATCTCACTCGCACTCTGCATGTTCTTATGCTGCTTCTATAACTCATTACTCATAGAAGCAAGCATGTAACACTTGGCTCTCATATCATGCTCCTTCCACTTGTCCAAAGTTCCATGTTTCTCTTGAGTGGCCTCTGGAGGTAAGGGACCAAGAATATTTTAGTTTAAAACATATCCTATCTATTCAAGGTTCAGGACAAGTTTCAAATTTCTTAGCCAATTAGATAGATTAGGTCCTGTCAACCTATTGCAATCAAGTATGCTTGCAAGGATATTGGATGGTAATGGTTATTCTGTGCTCATTATTATCAGAAAATTAACTGCAAAAAATAACTAAATTAATTAGTAAATGTATCATGTAATTAACCAAAATGATTATGGTCTTTTAATCAAATTGGTCCTCCCACTAACATAGCGAATCCTATACTTCCAAAGTAGAAAACGGAAATCCTAGTTGGATGGATTTCTAGTGAGTGATTGAATTCTTATAATTCTATTGATCATCCTCAGGTACATCCATTATTGGAATTACAATAAACTATAAGTGAGCAACTCCTTGCCCATCACATCTTATGTGAGGTTCAATCCTTTACCTAGCCCCTAATGCTCAAAATCTCAGGTACATCCATTATTGACTTATCTTGCATCAGTTAAGTTGATCCCATTGAGCCAGTAATTATGCAAATAATTTTAATGTCCTCAGGTACATCCAATATTGGCCACCAAACCATTTACATATTTATAACATCTCATGCTTAACAATTATTCTTAAGAAAATCTCTTAAATTAATCGCATCTTTTGCAAGTATTTAAACTTTCTTAAAATAATTGTCTCAATGGAGGGCCCATGTTATAATTATTATAATTATACCATTTCTAACTTAATCATTTGTTTGGAAGATTTTGTGGTCATCCTAATTACTATTAAGGTCTCACTTTGCACATTATCCAATTAGCATACATATATCATATACTTGCATACATTCCCATACATCTCATGCATTCATGGATAATAAATATGGTATGATCATGGACTTTCTAAGGGATTCAATTCTGAGCCACCAAGAATTGAATCAGGGCATTCATGGGTGCATTTCATTCATTCATATTACAAGAGTTGCTGAAGGAGTACACAATCAACACTTGATCTTGAATTCCTCCCACTGGTTCCACCAATGCTCTTGACCTCCTTATTCTTCTTGTAATCCAATTACATAGTAATCCTTGGCGTACCAAGGCGAATTTACAAGAACTAAATAAATGAAATTACAACCCAAAAATATTACAACCTTTATAATACATGCCTAAAATAAATTAAAATAAATTAATTAATTTACAATCCAAAGTAACATAAAAGAAATAAATCCAATCACATTGGTCTTTTATAGTCCATGATCATCCATCATGCATATCCCTATTTAACAATTAAATAAAACATACATACCTAAATTAAATTGAATATCTCATATTCAACTTAAAATTCTAGATTTAAATATGATTCAAACAAATTTAAAAATTTAAATTTGAATCACATTCAAACAAATTTAAAAATTCAGATTTGAATCACATTCAAACAAATTCAAAAATTTAGATTTGAATCACATTCAAACAACTTTTAAAATTCATATTTGAATCACATTCAAACAACTTAAAAAATTTTGATTTGAATCACATTCAAGTAACTTTTAAAATTCATATTTGAATCAAAATTTAATTGTGTGATTAAAACAACTAATTAAACAATTTAATTAGTCATAGGATGAACCTTAGATCATGTAACAATTGCGAATTCCAAGGCCAAACCATGCGCACCACTTTGGAGACTATTGATGCGCACCATTGATTGTGATCAACCTTATACCGCCAACTTTGCTTTTGCAACCAGCAATGAATAATCATCTCATGATCAAATCACACAATTAAATCATATATTAAACAATCTAAATGGCAAACATAGTGGCTCTGATACCAATTGAAGGAGTGAAAGCATGAAAAACATAAGTTTAGATCATTGAATTCAAAAATTTTTCACCTAGGGTCTCATGTATCATGCAAGATTTATTTTTATCTATTTGATTTCAATGATAAACAACATATTAAAACTCTTTTAATATGTTTTTGGATCTATATTTGTTATTTAAGATTTTAGAATTAATAGATTAATTCATTAGAACCCTAGATTAGATCAAGAACAAGTGCACTAACCTTTTTGATGCACTGCAGTGTATTTGGCACCTTTGGGATGCGCCTAGGACACCAGATGTTGTCTCTCTAGCTTGTCCACACCAAGATCACCAATGGCAGCCCCTTGAATAGCTTCTAAAGCTTTTCTAATCAATTAGAAAATCAAGTTTTGCCTTTTGAGAGATTACGGATGTAAACAGGACACTAGAAACGATTTCTAGTATTTTTAATTCAAGAGACTGTTGGCTAATCTCTTTGAATTGATGAGAGATGAAGAAGAAAAGAGGGGAGATGTTCTTTGGGTGGTGGCACCAAAGAAGAACAGTAGCCACACATTTTACTCTTTCATAACAACACTTACATAGCTAGGTCAACACTTAAAACCCTTGCCACATGTCATTTTCTGATTAGCTCTTTGTTTAATTGACCCAATCACATTGTGCCAAGTGTCAAACCTATATTTAATCTTGACTTTGATCATCTTACATGATTAAAAGTCAAATGGCAAGCTTATGTGCAATGCCATGTGTCACCATCTCAAGGTGCTACATGTCACCCTGTGAAATGACCAAAATACCCCTGTGTCTTAATTTTGAGTTCTCAACCCAAAATAATTATTTCTCTTCTTCTAATCAATTTATATTAGATATAAATTAAATAATTAATCTCTATTAATTAATTTCTCATTAATTAAATTCATATTTAAACACTTTAAATATAAATTTAACTTATACTATACATCCAATAACCTAGATTTGGTTTTAAGCCATGCTAGGAACTTTGCAATCTAATTGCAAACCAAACCTATTTAATTAATCAATTAAACTCTTTAATTAATTAATTAATTAAATCATATTTAATTTGGTTATTACTTGTGTGTGTATGTGACTTACTAGGCTCATCACTAATGAGCAATGAGACATGATATCAACTCTTAATATCATCATAACTCTTTCTTACCATAAATGATTTCCCTAAATCATTTTATGCACCTCATAGACCATGGTTAACACCTAGCATAGCATGCCATGGCCACCCAATCAGTAATAAGGTTTATCTTAAATGAACCTATAATCATATGTTACCATGTACTAGAATCTCTCTGTTATAAAATCCCAATTCGAGCTAGAGTAATGGTTTATGTCAAACTTGTAACACCCCGAAGTTTGGTAGTGCGTTCTACTGTTCCGGTAACCAGTGCTGTCCGGACAGCTAGAATGCCTAGAACTACACTTACATATTAATGACGAGACATAAAATAATGAAATATAAGAAAGAAAATACAAGAAAAACAAAGGAAAAATAATAGCAAAGAAATGTAACCAAGTTAAGCGAGCCAAGAACCCTAGCGATGGGTGACCGCACCGGGAAGTCACGGCGTGGACCGTTAACTAGCCTTGGACTGCGGGGAACCCTGAAAAATATTTTTAGGACTTAGATAGACACCTATTGCAGTATAAATACCATTATAAATATCAAAGAAAAATTAATTTAACCCAAAATCGTTTAGAGTGGAAAAAGCGAATCCATATAGCCGACCTCAAATTTTTGGGATAAAGGCTTAGTTGAGTTGAGTTGAGTTGAGAGTACAAAGAAAAGTGAGAAATCGAAAAACGGACAAAACCCGGTGTTAACGAAAAATCGGGAATGCAACCCGAACAGGGGCATTGTGGTCATTTGACACCCTGAGTTGGCTTTTAACCTAAATGTCCATTAAAAATAAATGATATTACACTTGGAAAATGTCATGAAAAATTAAATTAGTGGTACCTAATGTAAATAGCAAAAATGGGAAGCTTGATGTGGGAAAATGAAATCTTATATTAAACTAATATTTAATTTAAGCTTAGTGCTCCACTCACCCATCAAAGTGGACCACTAACTCATCATCTTGGGCAGAATATACATCTTCATCTTCAACCTTAGAACCAGCAGAAATTTGCTTCCAAAAAACTCCATTGACGCATGGTTTGAAGCTCTATGCATGGGAGATTCAAGCTCCTTTCTTGGCACTTTCCTTCATTAAAGATTGTCCATACACCTTGGGCAGTAGATAGGCAACAAGAAGACCAAGTTTTGGAGAGATTTTGAAGAGTTTCCAAAGTGGTAAGTTTGTGTTTTTGGGTTATGGCTTCATTAAAGTTAGTAAGAATATTATGGGTACTTGAATTATGGAGAGATTTTTGAGGTTTGATGTTTAAAGGGAGAGGTGTATTTTTGGCAGCCATGGAAACTCCTTGAGGATAGTTTATTCTTGCTTGTAAATGGTAGATTAAAGGGTTGATTAAATGTTTATGTGTGTAGGAATTAATTTGGGTGATGTATACTTAGTATATGTGAATGTGTACTTGAATTTGGAAGCTTGGAAGTTAATGGACTGTAATGTATGAATCGGCAGCCTGGTTTGGTGAACCATAAAGATGTTATTTCATGTTTGGTTTATAAAATATTAATGTTGAATTATGATAGTTGTTATGGCAGCTTGGGTATATGTATAATGGTGTGAGGTTGGACATGTAAATGAGCTAGGATAGGTGATTGAATTGTTGTAATTTGAGCTTGAAAAATTCTGTACTAAATGGTGCATGTTGAGTGTGATTATAAGCTGCCAAAATGACCAACATTATGTTGTGATATGTATTTAGGTTAGGGTACAAACCAGAATTGGCATGAATGTATAGTTTGATAAGTGTTGAAAGTATCCTTTGATGAGTAATGAACAAATGCAATAGGGTAGTTTATGTTATGGGCCTAGAACCTTAAGTGTATGGCTCCAATTGGTATGAGACCAATTGGAGGTGAAACTAGGCACAAAATGTGCCAACTTTCATGAAGGAAGCTTACCAAAATTCTGCTTGTAAGGTAACTTGAAAAGTGACCAAATCCGGATTAGTGCATTTAAGGCCTGAAAATTGACCATTTGGGCAGCAGTTAGTATTTTGGCCATAACTCACTCAAAACAAGTCCAATTGACCCGAAATTTTGACCATGAATAGTTCAGACATATATCTACAAGTATTATGAAGACAACAAAGCCCAGAAATGACCATAAGTAAGTCAAACAGCTTGCACAAATTCGGGTCCAAAAACTGGCCGAACCTAAAATGACCTAAAGTGACCAATTTTGGTACATTCTGAACAACAATAGTAAAATGACCATAACTTGGTCTAGGAAACTTAGAATGACCTGAAATTTTGCCCCGCATGCAATAAGACATAGATCTACAAGTTTGTAGTTTTGACCAAAACCTGAAAGCCGAGGGAACTAGGTCATCCGGCTAGGTCAAATTAGTATACCGAGATCCAACAAATTGCAATAAAACGCAATATACATGGAAATGAATTTGGTAACATGTACCAATACTAAAAGGCTACAAATGTGACATATTGGTAACATTAAAACCTAATTCACCTACACTGCATCGAGGGTTGACATCTTAGGTTGACTAAGGAAATAATAAAATTCGATAAATTAATTATTGAACCTTATTCTTAGAGACAGTTTAAATGAGTACTGAAACACTTTAAAATTGTGTTTCTCAGTTAGCAAAGACTTAGGGAAGGGGAAGGAAACACTGAGTCAGAGCCAAGGGACAGTTATCAGAGGTTTGTGTACAACTAGTTTTTAACTAATTTTGTTTTGAATATTTCATATGATTAAATGGCATATTTTTCTTATGTATTATGTTTAACAAGCATTGGATTTAATTTAATGATTATTGAAATTGTTATAGTATGTATGAATTTAGCTTTGTGAAATGGTATTTCCACAAGTATTAAGCATTGTTATGGATTGAATAAATTATGTTTTGGAAAATTGCGATAGAACATGTTTTGAATTGTGATGGTAATTTTCATGGAAAAATGCAAATTTATGATTTGAATTGTGATGAGCATAAAAATTATTGGATATTGGAATTGAATTTAAATCGAATTATATTGTGATTTATGCTCACTAAAAGGATTGTGATATTGTTTTATATCTCACTATAGATGATTGACTAGGTTATTACCCGTCTCTCTCATTTGTTGAGAAGACAATGGAGTTAGTTGTGTTTTGATTACCATGGTACGTGCACAGGCTTAGATTTTCCTCTGATTTGAGGTTAGATCTAAGTTTTTTTTATCGTTATGGCCCTTGCAAAAGATTCATTATTGTGATGTGTACTGTGCACGATGATTCGACCTCCCCGACCATAGGGAGTTAGAATCTGATTCGACCTCCCCGACCATAGGGAGTTAGAATCATTTCGAATATGGCCCTTTCGAATTAGTCTTGCATAGTTAGTGAGATAAAGAATGATTTTTGAGATACAGCATGATTTTTGAGATACAGCATGGTTTTTGAGATACAGCATGATTTTTGAGATATAACATGGTTTTTCAGATACAACATGGTTTTTGAGATACAGAATGTTTTTGAATAGTAAAGAATTGTGATTTCAGTTATGATTTATGTATAATTGATTTTGTTGGAACTACCTTAAATGGTTAGTCATGATTTGATAAATTGAATTTCGTAATCAAAGTCATTTCATACAAATGATTTGTACTATTGGCAATGAATATTTTGAGTTTTGGAATTTGATTAGTATTCAGATTTCCAAATTATTTGCTGTAAATTTTGTCGATGTATATGTACTATGTTTTAAATTATAGTTGTGCACCATTGAGTTCACCACTCAGCGACAGCTTTGTATGCTGCCGCAGGTAAGAAGAGCATAGAGCAGTGAGTAAGTTTCTTTGAAGACACATTTAGATCAGCTCCAGGTATATCATAGGTATACCCATGTACATAGGTTTTGATGTATGCATGTAATAATATGTATGTAAATTATTTGAGCAGTTGTATAAAAACTCTTGTAAAATATTTTGGTATGTAATTAAATATAAATTATTATAAATGTAAATTTGGGATTTCATTTATCTGAATAGTTTTGTAATATTAATTTTGAGTCTTGTAATCAATGAAATGTTTCTTTTATGAGGAGATTGATTTGATTATTGAGATTTGAATTATGGGTTCAAATAAGGTTATTGAAGTTGTATTTGAGAAAACATATTGGGATTGTGTTCTTTGCAGGTTTTGAAGAACTGCTTTCTCAAAATACAACTGGCACTTTGCCGAAATTTTAACAAAAAATTTTATAACAATAGATTTTAATCGATGATTTAAATTTCATAAAAATTGTTTTAAAATCCCTTGTAGTATATTTAATGGATTATCGGTAGGCGAAGTATGGTAATTCATTAGGTGTACTACGGGATCATGTTACATCTTACAGGGGAGTAGGGTGTGACAAAACTCCATTTGCTATGAATATTATATTCTCTTTTAATTCTAGTTCTTGATTAAAAAGATTTTCTCATCAGAAACTCTTTTCTGATTAAATCTATCTGTCATGGCCAGGAACTTGAAACATCAAGAACAATTAAATGAACATAGGATTTTATTTCTATTTACTTAGAGGAACAGATTCCATCTTGATCAACACCTACCTCCATATATAACTAGTAGGAGCCAATACATGCCCATATACCCATACACAATACAAGTATGAAAGAAGTATCAAAATCAAACCACCTGTATATAAGATAACTGTGATATCATAGGTCTAAAGATTATATGCACTAATATGAATTATGACAATACATTGACAAGAGTAAACTCCATGTGCTTATCATAAATGTCACTGGTTCGACCTACTTATCATGTATAAGTGCCTATCATATTTGTTATATGGCATGAGACTCACCATTCCATCTTATTTACATCTCATATAAATAAGATGGGAACAAACATGATTACAATCTTTCTAGATAAGTCATATCCTTATTGTGAAGTATCCTCGATTGTGAACCAATTTATGATACTTTGTGTTAGAAATACTGTCACTCATATTCTTAACAACTTAAGAATAGAATTTCTAACAAAAAATCAATGGACCTTTTATATTACACATAAATATATTATGTAAATGGAAAAGTGAAAAAGCCTTTTATTAATAAAATATGTACAAGATACATACTAAATGATATGCTCTAGGGCATACTACTAACACAATGCCATTACTGCATCTTGAACCTCTACACTTAATAGCTGATTAATACTAACTTCCTAAATTCCTTGACTAATCACCATTTCTAACTCATCCTCCATGCTTAACTCAAAAATATCCTACACAAATGTATTAACAACATCAATAGAAGAGACAGAATAATCATCAGCAGGATACTTTATTGCATCAAAGATATTAAATTTGATAGTCTTTCCATCAAACTCCATAGTTAAGGTACCATAATCTACAACAAATTTTGTCATGGCAGTTTTTAGGAAAGGTCTTTCAAACAAAATTAAAGATGACTTTGATGTGGGAGCACTATCCTCCATATCCAAAATGTAGAAATCTACAGGAAAAATCAACTCTCCAACCTGCACTAAAACATCCTCAATTAATCCTAATGGGTAAGTATTAGAATGATCAGCTAACTGAATAATGACACTGGTTTCTTTCAAAGGAGCCAAATTCAAAGTTTGGAAAACTGAATATGACATAATATTAATAGATCCTCCTAAATCTGCCATTACACGTTCAAATTTAGAATCACCTATTCTGTAGGGCATAAAAAATGAACCTGGATCCTTACACTTAATATCGACATTTTCCCCCACACTGATCTTCTCATTATTCATCAACTTGCGCTTTGTAGTGCATAATTCCTTAAGGAATTTAGCATACCTAGGAACTTGTTTGATAGCATCAAGTAAAGGTATATTAATCTCTACCTTCCTAAAAGTCTCCAAAATTTCTTTCTCTTGTTCTTCTTTCTTAGCCTTAGCCAACCTACAAGGGAATGGAGGAAGAACAGAATTATTAACCTTATTCAATTTAGGTTCAGTATTTACCTCAACTTTAGGAACTTTAGACTCTTTTGCTACTTGCTTCTTCTTTTTCATTGACTCATGTGGAGTCTGATTATCAACTTCTTTCCCACTCCGCAACACTATAGCACTTGCATTTATGGAAGCTTTCCAGAACCTTGAGCTTCAAGCTTACTCATAGATGAAGCTAATTGACCAATCTACGTCTCTATGTTTTGAATGTTATTTCTGGTCTCCTGTTGAAACTGTTGTGTATTGCTAGCCAAAGCCTTAACAATTTCATCAAGTGACATACCTTGATTTGAGGGAGGTGGAGGTGGTTGATTCACTTGAGGTCTCTACTGCTAGTATTGGTTTTGTATTGGATGATTCTCATAACTCAAATTGGAATGATCTCGCCATCCCGAATTATAAGTATTAGAAAAGGGATCATACCTGCGTTGTGGTTGTCCATAATTTCCTACTGTATTAGCATGTTGCATTGATTCATCCTCTTGTAATGCAGGACATATGTCAGTAGCATGACCCAAACCCGAGCAAATCACATATACCTTAACAGTTTGCATGTTCCCTACAGCCAATTGCCTCACCAAAGAAGTTAAATTAAAAATCTGTTTCTCAAGGTTAGATGTACTTACCTCATTAACCTTCTTAGGTGTGTGATCCATTCTCATTCCCAGCATCTATCATACTGCGATCCATCGGTAGAAGTCTCTCATAAAAATACTGAATCAAAAGCTATTCACTTATTTAATGATGGGGACAACTTGCACAGAGCTTCTTAAATTGCTCCTAATATTCATACAAACTCTCTCCATTATACTACCGGATGCCACGAATTTCTTTTCTTATGTTGGCAGCACAGGAAGCAAGAAAATACTTCTCCAAAAATATCTGCTTTATTTCATTCCATGAGTTAACAGAGCCAGAAGGAAGGTAATACAACCAATCCTTACCTGTGCCTTGCAGTCAGAAAGGGAAAGCTCGAAGCTTAATCTAGTCTTCGGAAACTCCTTAAGGTTTCATGTTAGAGGACACAACATAAAATTCCTTTAAATGCTTATGTGGATCCTCACTTGAAAGACCATGAAACTTAGGCAATAAATGGATTAGTCCAGACTTTAACTCAAAACCAACATTTAAAGCAGGGAATTGAATATACAAAGGTTGTTGGTTTAGATCAGGAGCAGCCAACTCTTTCAAAGTCCTAGCAGTCATGGTTGTGTTTTCGGAATTTGAATCCGAACTTAATTCCCTTGGGGATTAGACTCCTTCAGATGTACTCAGAATCTGCTTAGCCAATTTTCTCAACTATTTAGCTGTTTTTTCTACTTCTGGATCAAAGAGCAATTCAGTAGATTGAGAAGTTCTTGTTATAAACAAAAAAAAAATCAATTTAAAAAACAAAAAAAGCCTCAAAACCCTAGAAAAAGATGGAATTTGGCCTCAAGGAATCCTACGAATTTATTGGACTTGTTCAGAACATCGTTTCCTTCAAAACAAGTATAGATCGCCCTCCTAATTCAACTAAAATTCTGTTGATGAATAGTAACACCATAATTTTCACCAAAAACCTAAAAACAACAACACTTCACAAATAGAGTTAATAAGAAAATATCCTAACACTAAAAACACGAAATCCAATAAACTTTCAGTCCCCAGGAATGATGCCAAAATTTTGATGGTTGCCGATTCCACCAAAAATTAACTGAAATTACTAGTAATGAAATATTTTCTGATTGAATACAATAAGTGTTAATCCAGGTCAAACCCTAGAGACTGAGTTATTAAATTTCGTACACGTGTGTAACAGAAAAAAAAAAAGAAAAGGTGGGGGAGGGGGGGCGTTTAACACTAAATCAGAAAAAGTCAAGTTTATAAATTAAAGAACTAAATTTAGGTATAAAACTCTCAATTTAAACAAACTTCAGTCCAAGGTAATTCACATTCCAATGCATGACTTGATCTTAGACAAAAGAAATATAATTATTTCTTATTAAATACTTAACATAGATTTACCAAACAGCACGGTAAAACCCCTAACTTCCCTATACTCATCAATTCGAGCCCAGCACTCTTGTTGACTCTAATTATTAACTGAATTGGTATTAAGCAATCCTCATCAATTTAATAACTGCTTTAAGAACAAGAAGTAGTTAAGCTTGAACAACGATTTATAAAGCATAATTTATTTAATTCACCCTATTATTTTCTTAGGTTATTATTGAAAACTTGGATCATAATCAATAAAAACTAATGGCTACTCACATTCAATCTTACACAACAATTACGGGTTATGAAGATGAACTAGCAATTAATCACATCAAATAATTAACTAATAGGCCTTTTTAGCAAATCATTCAATAGGTCAAAAGCAATGAAATCGAGAAACAATAGATATTCAAAAAGGTATAATTTAAATTAAGAACCTGGTCTCACAAATTATGCATAAGAACTAAAATCCCTTGAACTGAATTTAGAAACTTAGTAGCTCATATTCATGGCTTACAAAAGAAAAATAAAATGGAGAAATCTCAAACTATGAATGTGAATGGAGAATAAAGGTTTTGAAGGTGTTGAAGATGTCGAAGTTGTTTCTCTCCTGCTGCTAAAGATGATCTTTATAATCAAAAACCTAGTCCACAGATAAGAACTAATCTTGGAAAATTTTTAAAATTCAAAAGGATAGATTCTCTGCTCTATAATCATGGCCAATTTTTAGCCACTTTCCTTCTGATTCTATCTCTGACTTCTTCAGAAAAGTTGTAGCCCTACTTCTTAGCTTTCCAACGACTACTCATTTGCCCAAATTAGAGGTCTACAGCCCAAGTTATGGGCCAAAAACCAAAACAGGTTTTGTTAGGCAATCCAGCCCAAAATGACGATTTTGCTATTGTTTTTGACAATTAAAACGGCCTTATCTCGCTTCCAGCCCTTTACAACAATTGTAGAGGCAGCCTTTAAGGTTCAAATGGGCCTGAGTTTGCTTCAATTGGACATCTAGAGCTCCAGATATGAATTAAACACCAAACATGGTCTCACAAGTCCATACTAAAAATCTATTCTGGCTTCAGAGCTAATTTTGATTATTTTTTAGGCTAAACTGGGTTTTGGTCCCTCGTAGATGTTTGTAGTGCTCTATCTTAGCTTTCCAACAGATCAAACAACAGTCAATTTGAAAACCTAAAACTTAAGTTTCACCTAAAAAACCAAACAAACGTCAAGGTAAAAAGATGTTGGAAATTCCCCAATTTAATGCCTTTATTCCAAAAATTCATTAAGATCATGCCTAATTGATACAAAATGTCTAACCAACTGAATTAAAAAAAAAAAAAAAAAAAAAAAAAAAAAAACTAGAAATGCTAAACATGATGGGAGTAAAATTAATAAATTATGCACTTATCAACAAAACACTCTGTTGCATATATTTGACATCATATGTAAATAAAATCAAGGAACCAAACCATGTGTACCAAGCTATTGTGTGGTTCCTGATTTTCTTCTAACGGTTACTACTCCTAATCTCCTGAATTCTTCTCCTTTCCCTTATATGCTTTAATTAGAAAAACAACTAAAGTTGAGTACAAATGTGCATAGTGGTGCACAACAAATATTAAAAAAAATAAACTAAGTAAAAACATCGTATAGCATGCCATGAAAAATTAATACTCATTTATACTTACAAATGAACGTGATGATAAAGATAACATATAGAAAATGATTTCATTCAAATCATTATTCAACAAAGAATCATTTTTAAACACTTTTGCACACTTCCAAATCCAATATTAATCTCATCAGCTTGATGGAAGGCCAATCCGACGAGCCATCTTCAAATCTCATCTCACCTCACACTTAAAGAAGTGTATATCATATCAATGTATACACATTATCCATATCACTGCCACAACCATATCTATATTTCGAAGGGCCATCTTTAAATCTCATCTCACCTCATACATGAGGGAGTCTATATCATATCAATATGTGCACACTATCCATATCATATCCATCCGAACACTAGTGTCACCTCAATAAATGAGGGACGGGTAATAACCATGTTAATTATTAGCTGCGAGATATGAAAACAATATCATAAATTCAATTTTTTTATGTAAAAGTATGAAAATCACAAAATGAATTTATTTCTTGAAATCACAGTATCATATTCACTTCTATATCCAAGTCCATTACATGGTAGTCCTCGAACTACAAATCAAATTTTGCTATGCTACACAATTTCACAAAAGTACAACATAAATCATATTTTAAAATAAAAATTCATTATAACAATAATGTAACTCAATCAGCTTTAGTAATAAAAAATATATCTAGCAGAATATAAAATATATAATAGAAAACCATTTTCTTTTCCAATATAAATACATACAAACATAATAGTTTAGTACTAGTTGTGCACAAACCTCTTTTCCTCTAAGATAAGCTGCTTTAACTCCTATGCAAGACCCTTCACCATTTCACTTTATGAACTATTGTCATACAGAGAAATAGAGACATTTCAGAATAGATTTCTCAACTATTCTTTTTATTTAGTCTGTATTAGCAATTAAACATTTCTACCCAAACTAGTTTCATCGTTTTCTTAAAAATTTACCTATCTGAAATCATAGTTATCTTCTAACCACTTAATCATTTGCTTTGCTTCATTAAGTTCATTTAAGTATTTTATCAAACACTTGGTTTGCAAAATTCACATGCCAAAATAAACTAGTTTTCTTTATTTTTCAAACCCCCAGAAAATTCCTTTTTATTCTCTATCAAATGCACTTTAATCTTTCTATTCACAACCATCCAACCAATATCCATCCAACACCAAATAAAGGCTGCCCAAAAAGAATATTTCTTCACATTCTAACACATTTTCATACACTTTAGTTCATAGGAAATTTAGTCCACCATCTAATTAAATGTTCTCATGCTATATTTTATGCTTAGGATGCTTAATTAGCTCATTTAACTTGTTCATTTGAATCAAAACCTAATTTACCCAATTTTCCCATCTTGGTCGAATGTTCCTCTTTAGAACCCTAAATTGATTTTGTTAAATTTTACAAAATTAGTGTTAGTTTCATGTTAAGAATGATGAAAATGATGAAAATATGCTAGAAAAATTAGTTAAACCAAGTTAAATTCATTAATCCCTCCATTTCCCTTCAAATTCAAATTTCAAGCCAACATAAACCTTAGGTTTTCTTTCTTCTAATTCTTGAAATTAAGAAAGGAAAATTAGAAATCAATTGTATAGAAGTGATTAGAAAGTAATTTACGTTGATTTAGAAGTGAAAAATCAAAATTGGAAAGCTTGAATCTTCCTCCTCCTTCCCTCCCTTCAATTCGGCCACTTCTCTCCTCTCTCTTTTTTTTTTTTTTTTCTTTTCTCCCCTCTAATCTGAATTTCTAAGGGTTTTATGGCTGTAAATTGAATGTGTAAGTCACATGCCAATCCCTTATTCCAAAAATACCCTTAGCCTTCCTTAAAAATGCCATTCATGTCCCTTTCTACATTCTAATGCAACTTAAGTATTTCTTTTTATTTCTTTAACTTGTTAATTCTTTATTATACCTTATTTAAGTCTAAATTAAGTGTCTCACAAGATCCCACACTGATTGGAGTAGGAAAACATACCCGAATACTAATTTATATTACTTTCCGTGCTAGTTACCCATCGTTGCAACTCAAGCACATTTAACTGATTTCTAATCCATTTCTTTTAAGTACTTTTAACACTAATTAACCCTTATATAATTTATGACTCCTCACTTCAATTAAGAGTGGTTCTAGTCATCTTAACCATCAAGACAGACATCAATTACTAGAATAATAGAATGTTCGAAACTGTCTAAAGTGAAGGCGTTACATATATACTGAGTAATCTGTCAAATATTTGTATTGGGTTTTAAAAGGACCTAAAATTATTTTTTTGATGTATGTAAAGAGTTTTAGACCTTCGAATAACCCCTTAGATGTTAGTAGTATGCCCTAGAGCATATCATTTAGTATGTATCTTGTACATAATTTTATTAATAAAAGGCATTTCCACTTTTCCGTTTACATAATATATTTATGTGTAATAGAAAAGGTCCATTGATATTTTGTTAGAAATATTATTCTTAAGTTGTTAAGAATATGAGTGACAATATTTCTAGCACAAAGTATCATAAATAGGTTCACAATCGAGGATACTTCATAATAAGGACATGACTTATCCAGAAAGATTGTATTCATGTTTGTTCCCAAGTTATTTATATGAGATATAAATAAGATGGAATGGTGAGTCTCATGCCATATAACAAACATGATAGGCACTTATACATGATAAGTAGGCCGAACCAGTGACACTTATGACAAGCACATGGAGTTTACTCTTGTCAATGTTTTGTCATAAATCATATCGTGCATATAATCTTTAGACTGAGATAGCAGCTTATCTTGTATATAGGTAGTTTGAGTTTGATCGCTTTCATACTTGTACTGTATGGGTATATGGGCATCTGTTGGCTCCTACTAGTTATATATGGAGGTAGGTGTTGATCAAGATGGAATCTGTTCCTCTAAGTAAATAGAGTTAAAATCCTATGTTCATTTAATTGTTCTTGATGTTTCAAGTTCTGGCCAGACAGATAGATTTATTCAAAAGAGTTTACGATGAGAAAAATCTTTTAATCAAGAACTGGAATTAAAAGAGAACATAATATTCATAGCAAATGGAGTTTGACATAAACCATGACTCCGGCTTGAGTTGGGATTTTGTAATGCAGAGAGATTCTAGTGCATGGTAACATATGATTATAGGTTCATTTAAGGTAAACCTTATTACTAATTGGGTGGCCATGGCATGCTATGCTAGGTGTTAACCATGGTCTATGAGGTTCATAAAATGATTTAGAGAAATCATTTATGGTAAGAAAGAGTTCGATGATATTAAGAGTTGATATCATGTCTCATTGCCAATTAGTGATGAGCCTAGTAAGTCACACACATACACAAGTTATCACCTATTTAAATATGATTTAATTAATTAATTAAAGAGTTTAATTGATTAATTAAATAGATTTGGTTTGCAATAAAATTGCAAAGTCCCTAGCATGACTTGAAACCAAATCTAGATTATTGGATGTGTAGTATAAATTAAATTTATATTTAAAGTGTTTAAATATGAATTTAATTGATGAGAAATTAATTAATAGAGATTAATTAATTAATTTATATTTGATATAAATTAATTAGAAGAAGAAAATAATTATTTTGGGTTAAGAACTCAAAATTAAGACACAGGGGCATTTTGGTCATTTTGCAGTGTGACACGTGGCACCATGAGATGGTGACACATGGCATAACACATAAGCTTGCCAAATATTTTTAATCATGTAAGATGATTAAAATCAAGATTAAATATAGGTTTGACACTTGGCACAATGTGATTGGGTCACTTAAACCTAGAGCTAATCAAAAGGTGACATGTGGCTAGGGTTTAATGTGTTAACCTAGCTATTTAAGTGTGGTTATGAAAAGAAAACATAACCAGCAGCCTCTCCTCTCATATGTCACGCCACTTTGAGCCTCTCCAGCTATTTCTCTTCATCTCTCATCAATTCAAAGAGATTAGCCATCAATCTCTTGAATTAAGAACACTAGAAATTGTTTCTAGTGTCCTGTTTACATCTTTAATCTCTTAAAAGGCAGAACTTGATTTTCTAATTAATAGAAAAAGCTTTAGAAGCCATTCAAGGGCTGCCATAGGTGTTCTTGGTGTGGACAAGCTAGAGGGACAACATCTGGTGTCCTGAAGACGAATCTCAAAGGCGCAGACACTCTGCAGCACATCAAGAGGTTAGTGTAATCGTTCTTGATTTAATCTAGGGTTCTAAAATTAATCTGATTAATTTTAAAATCTTAAATGGCAAATACAGATCCAAAAACATATTAAAAGAGTTTTAATATGTTGTTTATCATTGAAATCAAATAGATAAAAATAAATCTTGCATGGTGCATGTGACCCTAGGTGAAAATTTTTGAATTCAATGGTATAATCTTGTGTTTTTCACGCCTGTTCCTTCAATTGGTATCGAGCCACTATATTTGCCATTTAGATTGTTGATTATATAATTTAATTGTGTGTTTGATCATGAGATCAAGAGATTCATTGCTGGTTGGATCATGAGATGTGGCGTCACACATGGTGAAGCCACCATTGGTGGCGGCAACAATGGTTCCTTGGGTGGTTCAAGGTTTGGCTTTTAATTCTGCAATTGTTGTATGATCTAAGGCCTATTCTTTGACTAATTAAAGTGTTTAATTAGTTGTTTTAATCACACAATTAAATTATGATTCAAATCAGAATTTTAAAAATTGTTTGAATGTGATTCAAATCTGAATTTTTAAAAGTTGTTTGAATGTGATTCAAATCTGAATTTTTAAAGTTGTTTGAATCATATTTAAATCTGATTTTTTAAAATTGATTCAATAAAATTCAGATCTGATTTTTTAAAAAATATTTGAATGTGATTCAAATCTGATTTTTTAAAAAATGTTTGAATGTGATTCAAATCTGAATTTTTGAAGTTGTTTGAATGTGATTCAAATCTGAATTTTTAAATTTGTTTGAATGAGATTCAAATCTGAATTTTTAAATTTATTTGAATCATATTCAAATCTGGATTTTAAGTTGAATATGAGATATTCAATTTAATATAAGTATGTATGTTTTATTTAATTGTTAAATAGTGATATGCATGATGGATGATCATGGACTATAAAAGACCAATGTGATTGGATTTATTTCTTTTATGTTTCTTTGGGATTATAAATTAATTAATTTATTTTAATTTATTTTGGGCATGTGTTATTAAGTTTGTAATATTTTTTGGGTTGTAATTTCATTTATTTAAGTTCTTGTAAATTCGCCTTGGTATGCCAAGGATTACTATGTAATATTGGATTGCAAGAAGTTCAAGGAGGTCAAGAGCATTGGTGGGACCAGTGGGAGGAATTCAAGATCAAGTGTTGATTATGTACTCCTTCAGCAACTCTTGTAAAATAAATGAATGAATGAAATGCACCTAGGAATGCCCTGATTCAATTCTTGGTGGCTCAGAATTGAATCCCTTAGAAAGTCCATGATCATACCATATTTCGCGTATCCATGAATGCATGAGATGTATGGGAATGTATGCAATTATATGATATATGCATGCTAAATGGATAATGTGCAAAGTGAGACCTTAATAGTAATTAGGATGGCTATAAAATCTTCCAAACAAATGATTAAGTTGGAAATGCTATAATTAAAGTAATTATAACATAAGCCCTCCATTGGGGCAATTATTTTAAGAAATTTTAAATAGTTGCATGAGATGCAATTAATTTAAGAGATTTTCTTAAGAATAATTGTTAAGCATGAGATGTTGTAAATATGTAAATGGTTTGGTGGCCAATATTGGATGTACCTGAGGACATTAAAATTATTTGCATAGTTACTGGCTCAATGGGATCAACTTAACTAATGCAAGATAAGTCAATAATGGATGTACTGAGATTTTGAGCATTAGGGGCTAGGTAAGGGCTTGCACCTCACATGAGATGTGATGGGCAAGGAGTTGCTCACTTATAGTTTATTGTAATTCCAATAATGGATGTACCTGAGGATGATCAATAGAATTATAAGAATTTAATCACCCACTAGAAATCCATCCAACTAGGATTTCCGCTTTCTACTTTGGAAGTGTAGGATTCGCTAAGTTAGTGGGAGGACCAATTTGATTAAAAGACCATAATCATTTTGGTTAATTACATGATACATTTACTAATTAATGGTTATTTTCTGCGATTAATTTTACGATAAAAATGAGCACAAAACAACCACCACCATCCAATATCCTTGCAAGCATACTTGATCACAACAGTTGACAGACCTAATATGTCCGATTGGCTAAGAAATTTGAAACTTGTCTGAACCTTGAACATATAGGATATGTTCTAGATTCAAATGTTCTGGTCCCTTACCTCCAGAGGCCACTTAAGAGGAACATGAAACTTTGGACAAGTGGAAGGAGCATGATATGAGCGCTAAGTGTTACATGTTTGCTTCCATGAGTAATGAGTTCTGAAGCAACATGAGAACATGCAGAGTGCGAGTGAGATCCTCCTTCACCTACAAGAGTTGTATGGTGAGCACAAGCAGAATGCTAGGTATGAGATATCTAGACAGCTATTCCGTATGAGGATGTCTCCGAGGGACGAATGTTGGGGATCATGTCCACAAGATGATTCGGTGATTGAGCGGTTGGAACATCTTGACTTCAACATGGATTTCCAACTACAAACGGATTTGATCCTTGATCCCTTCACGAGTCTTTTGGGAATTTTGTGACAAATTTCCATATGACTAAATAGGAATGCACCTTAGCTAGTTTACTCAACATGCGGTTATTGCCTAAAAGAATATGCCAGCAATAAAGGGAAAGAGGTAGCTTTGGTTGCATCTTCTTCCTGTGGAAAGTCCAACAAGAAGAAGGGCAATAAGAAAAAGAAACCTCAGTTCTGGTCCTTCCAATAAAATAGCTAAACAGAAAAGGAAGACCAACGCTGACAAAGGCAAAGGAAAGTATTTCCACTGCCAATAGGAAAGTGTTTCCATTGCCAGTAAGAAAGTGTTTCCACTGGCCAAAGTATAGCAATCTAAATGAATGCAATGCCATGGTGAAAACCAACTCAAGTTCAAAATGTATTTGGCACTTAAGATTATGTCATGTTGCAGAAGATAGGATTGCAAAATTGGAGAAAATGGGGATTCTATCCTCATTGGGCTCTGAGCCTACTCCAACTTGTGAATCTTGCCTTCAAGGCAAAATGACTAGATCACCCTTTGTTGGATAAGGGCTAAGAGATGAAAAATATTTTGGAACTAATACATAGTGATGTATGTGGTCCGTTTAAAGAAATGGCTAGAGGGGGCTTTCATTATTTTATTACCTTTACTGATGATAAATCAAGGTTTGGGTATTTGTATTTGATGAAATACAAACATGAATCCTTTGAAAAGTTCAAAGAATTTAAATCTGAAGTAGAAAATCAAACAGGAAAAAATATTAAAACTCTTCGATCAGATCGTGGAGGTGAATATTTGAGTACTGAATTTGATGAATACTTGAGAGAGCATGGCATTGTTTCTCAGCTGACTCCTCCAGGAAAGCCACAACTGAATGGTGTATCTGAAAGGAGAAATCATACCCTATTGGATATGGTACGTAGTATGATGAGCTATACTGATATGCCAATCTTCTTTTGGGGATTTGCATTAGAATCAGCTTTGTATATTCTGAATAGGATTCCATCAAAATCAGTTTCTTCCACACCTTATGAGATATGGCATGGAAGAAAACCAAGTCTTAAGCATGTTAAGATTTGGGGCTGTCCAGCTTATATCAAAAAGATGAACACTGATAAATTGGAGACCATATCAGAAAAAGGTCGATTTGTTGGATATCCAAAAGATAGTTTTGGATATTATTTTTATTTGCCTACTTCACAAAAGGTTGTGATAAGTAGAGATGCCACATTTCTTGAACAACAGTTTGTTCAAGAAGGAGGCAAAGGAAGGCAAATAGAGTTAGAATTGGAGAATTCGACCAACCAGCATCGGATGGATATAGATCCATCTAGTCAACCTATACCCATTGATGAAACATCTACAGCTGTTCCTCGTAGAACAACCAGGTTATCTCACCCACCAGTGAGATATGGTTTTCTTCATGAAGAAGAACAAGAGTTGTCTACTCATGAAGAAGTAGATCATGGAGATGATCCACTTACCTATGAAGAAGCTATATCAGATATAGACTCTTCAAAATGGATTGATGCTATGAAATCCGAGATTGATTCCATGTATAAGAATCAAGTTTGGGATGTTGTTGACCCACACGAAGGTATTGTACCTATAGGGAACAAATGGGTTTTCAAGAAGAAAATTGGTTCTACGATGGAAAGGTAGAGACCTATAAGGCAAGGCTAGTAGCGAAAGGGTTTCGCCAAAGGCAAGGAATCGACTATGAGGAGACTTTCTACTTTGTTGCCATGCTTAAATCAATTAGGATTTTACTACCAATAGTGCATACTATGATTATGAGATTTGGCGGATGGATGTCAAAGCGACTTTTCTCAATGGATACATTGAAGAAAACATTTTCATGGAACAACCTAAGGGATTTGAATCCCAAGATGGTTCCAAGGTATGCAAGCTAAAGCGATCCATTTATGGGTTGAAACAAGCTTCGAGGAGTTGGAACATCCGCTTTGATGAAGCCATTAAATCTTTTGGTTTTATCAAAAATGAGGATGAGCCATGTGTATATAAGAAGGTTAGTGACAGTGCTATCACTTTCCTTGTCTTATATGTGGATGACATCGTTGATGGGTAATGATACGGTATGTTGACGACTATAAAGGTATGGTTGTCAAATACATTCTCCATGAAAGACTTAGGAAGGCAACCTATATTCTTGGGATTCGCATCTATAGAGATAGAGCGAAAGAATAATTGGTTTATCCCAAAGTCTATCCTTGGAAAAGGTGTTAAAGAGGTTTAACATGCTTGATTCCAAGAGAGGATTGTTACCAATGAGACATGGTATCCACCTTTCTAAAGAGATGTCTCCAAAGACACTCAAGAAAGAGATAAGATGGCCGTGATTCCATATGCTTGGCTATTGGAAGTTTAATGTATGCAATGTTGTGTACTAGGCCGGATATCGCATATCTTTGTTAGTTTGACTAGCGGTATCAATCCAATCCAGGTTTGGAACAACTGGATAGTCATCAAGAATATTCTTAAGTACTTAAGAAGAACTAAGGATTTATTCTTGATTTATGGAGGTGGAGACTTGCAATTGGATGGTTATCCGATTCGATTTCCAATCGGATATCGATGATAGAAAGTCTACCTCTGGATATGTGTTCATTTGTAATGGAGGTGCGATCGGTTGGAAGAGTTCCAAGCGAGCACGATGCATATTCCAACTGCAGGTGAGTATATTCTTTGCATCGAGATCTTGCAAAGGAAGCTGTTTGGATAAAGAAGTTCGTATGAACTTACGAGTTCCTTCCATTGAGTCAGCAGTTCCACTACACTGTGACAATAATGGAGCAGTCATACAGGCTAAGGAACTAAGGTCTCACCAAAATCCAAACACATAGAAAGGCACTACCACATTATCAGACATATAGTTGGGCAAAGGCGATATAGCCATGCAGAAAAATAACATCGGTGAAAAATTCAGTGATCCATTCACTAAGCCTTTGTCACAAGCTCAGTTAGACTGACATCTTGAGAAGATGGGTCTAAGGTATTGTAATGAATGGCTCTAGTGCTAGTGGGAGATTGTTAGTAGTATGCCCTAGAGCATATCATTTAGTATGTATCTTGTACATAATTTTATTAATAAAAGGCATTTCCACTTTTCCGTTTACATAATATATTTATGTGTAATAGAAAAGGTCCATTGATATTTTGTTAGAAATATTATTCTTAAGTTGTTAAGAATATGAGTGACAATATTTCTAGCACAAAGTATCATAAATAGGTTCACAATCGAGGATACTTCATAATAAGGACATGACTTATCCATAAAAATTGTATTCATGTTTGTTCCCAAGTTATTTATATGAGATATAAATAAGATGGAATGGTGAGTCTCATGCCATATAACAAACATGATAGGCACTTATACATGATAAGTAGGCCGAACGGTGACACTTATGACAAGCACATGGAGTTTACTCTTGTCAATGTTTTGTCATAAATCATATCGATGCATATAATCTTTAGACGAGATAGCAGTTATCTTGTATATAGGTAGTTTGAGTTTGATCTGCTTTCATACTTGTACTGTATGGGTATATGGGCATCTGTTGGCTCCTACTAGTTATATATGGAGGTAGGTGTTGATCAAGATGGAATCTGTTCCTCTAAGTAAATAGAGTTAAAATCCTATGTTCATTTAATTGTTCTTGATGTTTCAAGTTCTGGCCAGACAGATAGATTTATTCGAAAGAGTTTCGATGAGAAAAATCTTTTAATCAAGAACTGGAATTAAAAGAGAACATAATATTCATAGCAAATGGAGTTTGACATAAACCATGACTCGGCTTGAGTTGGGATTTTATGCAGAGAGATTCTAGTGCATGGTAACATATGATTATAGGTTCATTTAAGGTAAACCTTATTACTAATTGGGTGGCCATGGCATGCTATGCTAGGTGTTAACCATGGTCTATGAGGTTCATAAAATGATTTAGAGAAATCATTTATGGTAAGAAAGAGTTCGATGATATTAAGAGTTGATATCATGTCTCATTGCCAATTAGTGATGAGCCTAGTAAGTCACACACATACACAAGTTATCACCTATTTAAATATGATTTAATTAATTAATTAAAGAGTTTAATTGATTAATTAAATAGATTTGGTTTGCAATAAAATTGCAAAGTCCCTAGCATGACTTGAAACCAAATCTAGATTATTGGATGTGTAGTATAAATTAAATTTATATTTAAAGTGTTTAAATATGAATTTAATTGATGAGAAATTAATTAATAGAGATTAATTAATTAATTTATATTTGATATAAATTAATTAGAAGAAGAAAATAATTATTTTGGATTAAGAACTCAAAATTAAGACACAGGGGCATTTTGGTCATTTTGCAGTGTGACACGTGGCACCATGAGATGGTGACACATGGCATAACACATAAGCTTGCCAAATATTTTTAATCATGTAAGATGATTAAAATCAAGATTAAATATAGGTTTGACACTTGGCACAATGTGATTGGGTCACTTAAACCTAGAGCTAATCAAAAGGTGACATGTGGCTAGGGTTTAATGTGTTAACCTAGCTATTTAAGTGTGGTTATGAAAAGAAAACATAACCAGCAGCCTCTCCTCTCATATGTCACGCCACTTTGAGCCTCTCCAGCTATTTCTCTTCATCTCTCATCAATTCAAAGAGATTAGCCATCAATCTCTTGAATTAAGAACACTAGAAATTGTTTCTAGTGTCCTGTTTACATCTTTAATCTCTTAAAAGGCAGAACTTGATTTTCTAATTAATAGAAAAAGCTTTAGAAGCCATTCAAGGGCTGCCATAGGTGTTCTTGGTGTGGACAAGCTAGAGGGACAACATCCGTGTCCTCAAGACGAATCTCAAAGCGCAGACACGCGGCACATCAAGAGGTTAGTGTAATCGTTCTTGATTTAATCTAGGGTTCTAAAATTAATCTGATTAATTTTAAAATCTTAAATGGCAAATACAGATCCAAAAACATATTAAAAGAGTTTTAATATGTTGTTTATCATTGAAATCAAATAGATAAAAATAAATCTTGCATGGTGCATGTGACCCTAGGTGAAAATTTTTGAATTCAATGGTATAATCTTGTGTTTTTCACGCTTCCGTTCCTTCATTAGATTCCAATGTTATAGGATCAGACGTAAAGGATTCGGGCAGCTAAGAATCCAAGGCTAGCTACCATTCAAATAAGGTGTCTGATAGGCTACAAGAGCTGAGTAACACTAACTTTAACAAATGTAATTTATTTAAGTTGAACTCATGATCATCCACATGTATCATTTCATTGTTTATTAATGCGTATGTATCTAGAATATAAATATGTTGCATTTTTGCATAATTATTATTGATGCTCGATAGACCTTGGATGACCCATTGGCCTCCCTCATGTTATGTATATGTTATGTTTATGATGTGATCATGCATGATCTATGGTGGCAAGACTAGGTGAGGCCTAATAAGCTCCTAGTACACTACTTTTAAGTGAAAGTCTTAAGGAGTCTCTGTATGAGCTAGGCTGTAATGGCCTGGCCCACTAGTGATATTGTCCGCTTTGGGCTGAAGCCCTCACGGTTTTAAAATGCATCACTAAGGGTTACGAATCGTTAACTTATAAACCTAGCATCTCTCCCATGTTTTGTCGATGTGGGATTTGCCTAGGTGTTACAATCCACCCCCCTTATGGGACTCAGCGTCCTCGCAGAGGTTTGCCCCACCATCGCCCAAGGTTGCATGCGGAGCGACTCTAATACCACAAATATAATGGCTCGGCCCACTAGTGATATTGTCCACTTTGGGCTAAAGCCCTCACAGTTTTAAAATGCGTCACTAAGGGTTACGAACTGTTAACTTATAAACCCAGCATTTCTCTCTTGTTTTACCGATGTGGGATTTGCCTAGGGTGTTACATAGGCACATACATTACTTATTTAAGTGGAAGTCCTAAGGAGCCTTTGTATGAGTCAGACAAATTGGATCTAGGATATCACTGATGATAAGTCCATCCTATCTAAAATGTTTATGATGTGAAAATTCATTTGGATGATTCATTGCATATGTTTGAAATGAGAAAGATAATTGTTGTATGTTTAGTTAGTTTACTCATTGAGCTTTTAGAAGCCTATCCCTTTTCCCTTAGACCCAAATGCAAAGATGCAAAAATAAATGAGTCCTGTGGCGAGTAAGTAACAGGAGTAGCTGTAGAACTTTTTATATTGGTTAAATGTTTAGTTTGGACCTTTAAATTGTAAATGGACAGTCACTATGCTAGAATTTTGATTAATAGTTTAATGTATTATCTTAAGTCTGAGTGACGTAATTATGTATACATATATGAACTAATTACACTTTAGTACTCTTTATATGAATGTTTAGGTTTAAATTTTGAACTATTTTATGTTATGAATGTTTATGTATAGATAAAAAGACTAAAGTGCAATGGTTTGGAGTTGCTTGGATTGTGGGCTTTAAGGAATACATTTATGTATATTAGGTTTTTAGGCTTGTTATGGGTTCCGACAGTCTTAAGCTAACCTGGTCCCTAACGCCGGTAATGGCCCCTGATTTCGGTCATTACAAAGTTGGTATTAGAGCACTAGGTTAGATGAGTGGACCTAGATGCTAGTAAAGAGTTAGATTAAGGGTAGAAAAAAGTATGCCAACTAGCACTATTATGAAAATACATGTCCAATAGGATTGAGTTCTTGTATGTTAAATGATGTATAAATGGTTTATGCTATGTTAATGATATGTTTTGTGTTCGTGTGACTCCATATGAATTTTATGTATGCTTAACACTTTTTGTTTGCCTTCAAAAGATGTGAGGTTTAAGATAGTCCATGAGGTTGACTAGTGCCTTGCCCTAAAATGATGGTATTGGAGCATTACCCGCTAACCCTGTTACTAAGGAGAGAGCAAGCAAAAGTGGAAAAGGAGAATCCTCAAGGGGCCCTAAAAGGTCTTTTGAGGTTAATAAAGAAACCTCCAGTGCACCTACAATGTTGGTAGATGCACAAAGGGGTTCTCATGGCTTCCCACAATAGCATGACCCCTCTGAGCCTTCCGAAATGGGAAGAATGGGAAAACACAATTTTGTGGAGGGAGGAGATGAGTCAAAATTTGTATCCCCCTCTCAACAAGGGCCAGATTATAGGTTTGCATATGGCTATCCACAACAGAGAAGCTTTAGAAACCTCGAGTTTATGGGCTACCCTCCAATATCCCTCTTTCATGCCCTACCCACCTTACTTCCCACTGTTTAACCCATATCCCATGTATATTCTCTAATAATACCCCCATATCTCTTCAACCACCATGGAAACACAGAACCCTATAGAGGGAGTTAACAAAGAGCAAGCACTACCACCACCTCTTGCAACCCCAACAGTTCTTAAATAAGAGATTGGGACAAGTGATAGAGGTAAGGCAAAGATGACGAACTATTTAAAGCTGGATATACCTAAATACGAGGAACAAGATGATCCTTTTGAGTATGCTAAGGTGATCAAGATGATAGCAGATGAGTTAGGTGCTAAGGCCATTTAGATAGTCGACTTTACCTTAAAATATAAAAAGGCAAAGGAATGGCATTGTGCAAAATCTTGCAAGAGCATAGATTATTAACAAGCAATGCAATAGTGAGTAAGTATCATTTTTATGAGGAACTAGGTGAATGCTAAACTAAATAGCAATTATGACTATCTTGACCACCGAAAATAATAATAAGAGAATTAAAACTAAATTAACTAAAACTATTAAAATAAAGGTAAGTAAAGCAATTTGATTAAAGAAAGCAATTGATGAAAGCAAGTCCAAAATTAGGGGTTCACACTTCAACTTACTATAAATCTAATCTCATTTATTCAATAAATTGGAAAGTTGATACTTCGAAGGAAATTAATCCTAAGTTATCTTAAGTCATCTCTCAAGACACTCAAGGTGTATCTTAATTAACCTGAACCCTAGTTTCATAATGATCAATCTTAATTAAGATCCTTTAAGCTCTTTTGATAATTATGAACTCCATATAAAATTCCAACCTATTTCAAGGTCAAAAAACCTAAGTTCAATATTTTGATTTTCTAATATTAATCTTCACCTTTTAGTCCTTTAATTAATATTTAGAATCATAACTAAGTGGAGCTCTACACAAAGCAAGCATTAAGATCACAAAAAATTGAATCAAAGAATAAGATTCCAAATTTATTAAAGAAAAATAGTGTAGATCCATAATAAAATAAAAAGTGCTATATTCCTAATTCTAGAATTAAGAAAACTACTCACTCATGGTGAGTTTAACAATCGACACAAAAGTAAAATAACAAGGATAAAACTTCTGAAGAAATAAAATAAAGAGACCCAGGTAGAAGACTTTGCAGCTTTGAACTTGTGAAACTTCAGCTATGAATTTTGGAGGAGCGGAAGCATGAAAAACAAAAGTTTAGATCATTGAATTCAAAATTTTTCTTCTAGGGTCTCATGCATCATGCAAGATTCATTATTTATCTATTTAATTTCAATGATAAACAACATATTAAGACACTTTTAATATATTTTTGGATTACATTTACCATTTAAGATTTTAGAATTAACAGATTAATTCATTAGAACCCTAGATTAAATCAAGAACAAGTGCACTAACCTTTTGATGCACTGTAGTTGTGTTTGGCACCTTTGGGATGCACGTCTGATACCACTAAATGTGACACCCCTTACCCGTCTACAGTGTAGCCGAGCAAGATATGCCACACAGTGTGACGGAGCATCAATTCATATTTTTATTACAATTTACCCTTTTTTAATTTATTTATTAATAATTTTTTATTAATCTAAATTTTTCACAAACTTTATAGAAATTTTGGCAGAGTGTCGGCTGTAAATTAGAAAAAAAAGTTCTTCTGAATCTGTTAAAAACACTTCCAATATAATCATAATTTCAATCTCCGTCAACCACCAACATCTTTCCACAATTTCTCAAATGGCATCAATATTTTAAAATTTCATTTCATTCATATCATACTCAACTCCATAAGAAAAACTCAAATTATTACTGAACATGGTTCATAAATAATTACATCAAAAGCATAATTACATGA